>NW_017097851.1:0-29542 GCF_001412225.1 Nicrophorus vespilloides
CGATTTGTTCCAATATAAATGTGAAATGAAAATATTCGTTGGAATAAATTATTATTCGAAGAATGTCGGATGCGTAGAAACGAGTTTCTTCTCGTCCACACAAGAGTGGCCCACCTAATGTGACCCGCGTTTTTGTTCACATTGCTTGCCATTAACCTTAATAATGAAATTTCACTCTCCTAAAAAAGGAAATAAGTAAAAAATATCTGTGATTGATGATTATTTATTCTGCTCGATGTAAATATTAACACTTAAATTTATTTCTGTTTCAAACACACGATGTTTATTTAATAATAATTACTGTTACCCTAATAAATTCTAAAATATGTAAATAACTTATATCAAATGGACGTACTTCTTTCAATATTGATAATCATTTGGTTATAACATTATATAAATCACAGACAAAATGACGCTATAAACAAATTTTACTATATTTGGAAAACGATATATTTATTTGGAAAGCTGGAAGTTTTTTAATCGAAATAAATGGCTTTTGTGTAACAACATACTGGACGTTAAAAATATAATTATATCACAGAGATTTATGGTGATTGTTGGAAAAGTTTGCAAATTCCATGGAAATGAGCCACTAGGGTGCATCCTAATAGAAGCACATGCTTTCCAATGGAATATTTCGTATTTATAAAGTTAATTTATAAATTATATTTGAAATATTTTGGATATATTTAAGTTACAAAATAGAAATGTACTCATAATATACAAGTACATATAGATATTTTTTATGGTGAATATTTGTATTGTATGTGCTATAATTTCTATATTTGATAGGGCAACATTGTTCTATATATTTTGTTTGATTGAAATGGAAAAGTTAGAATTATATAACTTTTAATAGACCTGTCGTCATTTCCTTTATAAGCGTTTTTTTAAGAGGAAATGCAAATAATGACATACAAATGTTTTAAGCCATTAAATTGTGCAATTTAAGATATAGTATTGTATTGATTTTATTACGTAAGATTTTGTTATTTTCCTTGAAGCATTAAAGTTATTCAAATTATTGAATATTGATTACGGATTTCTTATGCATTAATTAATTGAATATTATGTTGTTTTTATTTTATTTTTAGGACTTGTGATTGTAATTTTTAGATGTAATGTTTTAAAAGAAAACAATAATGATTACTAATTAATAAAAAATGTATACATTTCGCATAATAAGACATTCGTTTCTTAAACTATAGCAAATTTATTTTATAAACACAGCATACAAAACATTCTTAGATCTTCTTCAGAATTAAAATGTTATAGTATATTTGCATTGGTTACACCCTTTGAAGAAATAAGTAGGCTAAGTTTCATTGTAATAAGATAATAGGAAGATAAAGGAAGCAAAGGGGTGAGAAAAAAAACGAAAGAAAGAAGAGTTAAGGATCCGAGTGGCGGGCTTTGTGCTATAGATTATTCATTATCTTATTATCCCGTTGCTAATGTTCTTGTAATTAAGGAAGACAAAGCAATGAGTTTTAATTAACATTCAAGCGCCGACTAATTTGTCTTCCGTTTACGACGTTATTAATCGTCTTCTTATTTATCGCATCCGACCAGCGGATATTCGGATGTAGTGTGATGGATCAAAAGGCAGACTTGGATGAAAAGTTAGGGAATATCTCTCGTGATTGTCAATACGGGAAAGTGCCGCGCGGAGAGCGGACTATCAATAGCAATATTTCATCTTGCAAAAATGTTTGCTTCCGCAAAGAATTTTCTTTCATGGCATCGACAATTTTTACGTGATTAATATTTCTTTGCCGATATATGAAAGCCCTTTGAAAGTCACAATATATAAAGTGAAAATGATTCATTCCATTAACTAAAATATTATATTATTATAAAATCCAAAGTTTATAACGACAAAGAAAACACAGTTTTTACTGGAAAATAAACATTCAACGTAATTTTGTGCCAATTCATTTATTAAATTATAAACATTTTAGTTGTAATTTACAAATTTATTGTATTTTCACAGATTGTTGAAAAGTATGATTTTGTATATTTTAAATTTGTAAAATAAGATGCCAGTAATCCAGTAGAATATATAGGATTTATTTCTTATAAAACATAGTATACTTAATTTTATACAGCTATTTTACATCTAGTTCAAAGTGTCTGATTTTTTTCTTGAAAAAAATTAATGTCGCGATCTAGTTATATATGTGTATTATGTATGCAGTTTAAATGCTACAAGGAGAGTGAACATCTAATCATGTTTATTCAATATTCTGTTTGGCGAATCTGAAAGTACATACTCGTCGTGTAACAGTATTATACTTAATTCTATTAGACGTACTACATATTCCATATTAATTACTTAGCTTTAAAGTAGCAGAGGGTAATGTAAAATAACCAGTACATGCTTGATGCTGTTCAACTCTGGGTGAAAATAAGTAACTCGCTTCTTGTATCATCCGGATTGCAGCAGATGTTCTGTATTTATATCGTATGTAAACAAACCTTATTATTCAAACATTTAGGCTTTAAGCCTTTATGGATTTATTTACATATGTATACCAGATTGAAACGTTTCGTTCTTGGCCGTTCACAAAGGCCGCTTCGTATTCCGAGAAAAATCCCTTTATGCGATACATTCGGCCTGAAAAAGCTAACGTTTTCTCAGCTAAAATTGTATATGCACTTATCTCTTTCAGAGCGAAAAGAGAGTCATGAATATTTATAGGGCGCGCGGTTGCGTCACGAGTCTTATTGAATATGTAATTAAGATTTTTAAGCAAGACAATTATGAGCTCCCTCTTTAGAACATGCACTTTCGAGAATCGCTCGTTCATTATTCAAAAGCTCGCATAATTCGAAACAGTCCTGATTTAAATGCAAATTGCATTTGCTTTTCATCTTTTATTTTCGACTATTTCTCTTCTCCGCGTTCCAACAAATATAATAGATTAAAACATTTTATATTTAATTCTTATCGCATTTACCAAAAATATTTTCCTTTAAATATTTGCGTTTAGTCTTTTTACATTTCTTACATATTTAGAGAAAATCTTATATTATATTAAAATTACTTATATATTCTTTGAAATTAACCAGAAAGACATAGGTCGATAACCCATTGTCCCAAATTGGGTCCAATAAATAATGCATTGGATTCTAAAAATCTTCCATTAGTTAATAAACTTCTTATGTTCAAGTCACTTTCAAACCAGTGAAGTTAAGAAATTTATATTAGTAATTAGCGATGCATACACAAGTACATGTGTTTAAATGTGTAATTTATAAAAATAGATGTCAAAATAAATATTGAATATAAGAAAAACCTGTTCTGTAACTACGTATTCTAGCAATAAAAAATAGTTTGAACTTTAATATAAAAAAAAATGCATAATATGTAATTATTATAGTCTCATATTAGGTAGGATAAAAAGGTAAAAAGTTATTAAGAAACAATTAATTTCAATAATTGTATTCATTCGAATTAATAATTCGAATATCTTGTAATTAGAAAGTTTGTCAGAAGACTAATTCATATATTATTGTGAGTACGATTTCTATTGTTTCTCGTAGTTAACAACTAGCTGTTACTGTATAATGGTTATCCTGAATTTATAATTATATTTATTATAAAGAAATAAATGTAAGTAATTTTATTAACCAACCTGACTAGTGCATTTAACTGACGAAATCCGATTTTATGGTAGTGATAAATGACGTGCAACATTTTTTTTTCAAACACTTTGATTATGTAATGTTTAAAATATGCATCCGATGTGTTTGTGCTATTGACGAAACCAGCTGGTGGGGGAATACAATATCTGCAGCTTCTTTACCTTTAAATAAACAGTGAAATAGACTGAGTATAAATTAAAGAATAAAGATGTAACGGTTCAAAGGTCACCGAAAGATAATTAACAATTATATTAGTATCACTCATTGTTCGTTCCTAATTACATTTCGATATAAGCTAATTGAAAACA
The DNA here is from genome assembly GCF_001412225.1 of Nicrophorus vespilloides. NCBI lineage: Eukaryota > Metazoa > Arthropoda > Insecta > Coleoptera > Silphidae > Nicrophorus > Nicrophorus vespilloides. Next base: position 3,957 of record NW_017097851.1, read on the forward strand.
GACTGTTGATAAACGAATATATCTGTAACAAGATTAATTAATTTTCAGGTAAAAGACATACACAGTTACTTCTTCTTTGTTCTGAAATTGACATTTACAAAAGGTTTTAAGAGATTATTCGGCAATTAGAAGAGAATAAATAAGCCTTATTCGAAAGCATTTGTGTTCCACGAAACATGTTCCCAAATATTGGTACATGTGTCTGCGGTAAGCATTTCCTAATTAATAAATATTGATCTACGAAAGGCTATTTATTAACTACAAAGAACGGAAGCCGTCCTTATTTCCTTAATAAATGCTATTTTCATGTATTTATTTTCTGGCCTAAAATGTGTAAATCGTTTGTTTGCATAAATTATGTATTGAAATTAGAAAAAAAAACTTTCATTAAATCTCTTAAAATCTTACAGCTGTAACATTTAAATCCAATGTCGTAATCAAGTGTTGATGATACGATATATATTTGTCAGAAAATGTTAGTCCTTGATTAGTAATTATTGAACTTAAATCAGTATCAGGTCAAGAATAATATCTAAGAATTAATTCACCAATGATGTTACGCCCATAACAAGAAAACAATAAGGTTTTGACACGTATTTCCCAGTAACGACGGGAGATGAAAGTCATGAATACATAAAACGCACATCTCGCATGTGTTATTTTATTACATGTATATTGCATATCGTTTATTTGATAATTTGCATTCCATTATTATGATGCAACATCCTTGTGAGAGAAACGTGCTTACATATAGTGTGAAATTAAAATTATCTTTTTAATAAATAATAATATTTCTTGTAGATTTATACAGAAGCTATAATATAATTAAAAACAATATCAAAATCACATGATTCTTATATAATTTGTAGAAACATGTACTGTTTTAGTACCACACAAGTTTCATTACAACTGGCGACCTTCCACGGACGATGTTACCCGTTACTCCTAAGCATCGAGCAACTGTTATGTAAACTCTTCGCGATATTAATTGATCGCCCCTGGTAACCGGAGCGATTTTAACGTTCCAGAAATTATTTTCTGGATAATTAAGTGCAGTTCGGCTAATTGAGTGGATTCAAGTATTAAACGATAGCGAAGTTAATAGCTGAATTAATTGAAATAGCGAAGTTGTAGTGATTTGATCGGCGAAAGTATTTAACCTGGTCGTCGGACGGTCGATTGATTGCACGATTCACTTCGTGTAGGCTTATAGAAACACGAAACTTTTGCCGCAGCCTCAACTTTGCCATCGAACTTTCATTTTATTCCAACAGAACTCTGATTTCTTAATAGAACTGCCATTAATAATACAGTCATTCATAATTGAAGCTAACGAGACTTCCCGTGCGGAATTGAAAACTAAATTCGTTTCATTTGAATCTTAATGTATCTTTAATGGTCATATTTTAACCTTCGCAATTCCCAAACAATTGTGCAACCCACGCCATTATTTTTTTTATATCGAAACGTCTATTTGCTTTTGTTCATTTTTTTTATTATTGTTATTCTAATTACAACATCATGTATGTGTTTTTTCTTCTTCTATGTATGTAGAACCTATCTAAATGAATAATTTATAAAAATAAAACCCACGCATTTATGCTTCGCAAATTTCTATCAATCATTTAATCGAGTTTTAATCGAATAACAAGTACCTTTAGTCCTTCTGACGAAATATTTTAATATTTGACTGTTACGAAATACATATTTAATCATCTAAAATTGTATGTTGCTACTTTTCATTAATTATTTGTGATTTTTGCACAAAAAGTTCAATATCGTTGTTTCGTGTAATTTGATTTTAGTAATTTTATTTTATTATCATTCACTTTTTGACATTAAATCAATATAATGTCGCAACATGTTAAATAATTGAATTGAGGCTTAGGCAGAATTTCGGTGTCAGTTTCCACTGAAGATTATTATGGAACTGCGCTGTTATATATGCGAACCCGTATTAACAATTTAAATTCCAATTTCTATTATTAGCATATTTACTCGAGCTTGGTGTGGATTTAATGGATTTTCTAATCGAATTGATTATATTACTATTAGTCAAAGTATTCTAGAATTTATATACAATAAAATACAAACTTAATTAAATAGAATTAACTTAAATTTGGATAAAATTATGATTCAATATAAGCAGTTATTTAAAATATATCCACAAATATTTCTTTCTTGCAAATATAATAAAATTAAGTTGATAATATGCACGGTTCTTAGCAATGCATATTACACATGGATAGATTCTTAAGTAATTTATTGTAGTTGTTTTGTTACTTTCGTAACGTAACCATAGGTCAACAATTGCTTGTGTCTCTTTCAGTGACCTTAAGGCAAGAAATGTTGTATGAATTTATATTTTCTTGAAATTATACAATCTATTTAATCATTTTTGCAGAAGAAAGTTAATACATTCTTAATTGCCTTAAGGAATGCATAGTTTTCTTGTTGATTGAACAACCTTAAATATTTAAATTAATTGGTAGATGTAATTTCCATTAATTTTAATCATAGATTCGCTAATTCGTTGAAATTCTTCGAGCATACTAGGCTTGCTTATTAAAACGTGACCTGCGGTAACAAGAAATATTGTAATTACAGCGTAAAGTGTTTAATGTATGTACTTCATGTTGTATCCCATTGTTGTGTTTGTGTTACCGCGGAGTTTCTAATATGTTTAAGATGGAAAATATCGATTGTTTGTAGTAGCCTATTTTCTTGTAATATTGTCAGCCAAGTGTATGACGTAAGTGGATTATCTAAGAAGCGGTATTAAATAATTAATTGAAATGTTTGCACAATTCAAGAAGATGTTTGTTCGGAGCAGATGTCATGTGGAATGGGTACATTTATATAATTACGGGCATAGGAATGCTTCTGCGGTTTTTGCTCAGGCTGTCTGGTAATTCAGGAAGATTGCACCCAGCGTATAATAAACTCATATAATGGCAATTGTCGCGTACATTCAAGATGCCGCCCGGAGTAAGCTAATATGAATTGTGCTACAGAGTTGGAGATAACGATTCGGTTTGTCGGCCATTTAGTCACCTTGATGGCAGCTATTCTAATTTTATACCAGGCGACTTTGTAGTTTTCCCCATCACTAAATCCGAGCCTCGTTTAACGGTAAATACTGGCTTTGCAGTACTGTTGCTAATAAAACTTTACTACTGCAGCACTATTGAAAAGCCATCCCCAAAGGATTCCATCCGGACAAACCGTGTGCAAACAGAGCGAGAATTTCCACATTTCTCGATACAGAATGCGCACAATAATTTCCATATCTCCATTTGTTTATAAAACCAATAAAAAATACGCGCGGAGTCTGGAACGATCATAAAACAGGAAATAAAATAGATCATTCCAAAGGCAACTTTATTTATAAAATTCAGTCTATTTTCTGAACGTATATTCTTTGCAAAAAAAACTTATCAGTTTATATTATTTATCATTTGTAGTTAATTGAATTCGTAAGTCATAACCCATAATTAATATAAAAAACGTACATATAAATAATAATTATTGTTATGAATCAAATGCAAATGAATCAAAACAAAAGTGGCATGCATTTTATATAAATATTCTCAGAATGAAGTGGTTATGATGAGCTTTTATAAAGATATTTTTTACATGTCTGTTTATCAAGTACTTCAAGTTTTCTCGTCGCAGAAATGTGAACTCTAAAATGACTAAACAAAAGCAGAAAGGGTGAGCGGTGCGCGAGATAAATAATTAAGTGATCATTCCCAAGTATGGTAATTTCCGGTTGGTTAAATACTTCTTTCTGAATTTTTCATTTTTAGGGTTAGGTCTGAATGAACTCTCAAGGAAGTCTTTTCTATTATTTCATGACTTGCACCCTTACAAGATAAAGTTTTATAAGATATATTTCTGCTCATATATTTTGAAAGCGCTATGTTTTATTACACTATAAAATATTAAGTATTTATTAATTAATGATGTATTGACTAATGACGTATATAGCATTAACATGAATGAACACATTTTATCGAGTTCTACTAAATATTGTCTTCAATCAATAAAAATAGTTTGGGTAATAATTTACATTTTGTTATTTAATTATAATTATAATTAGTTTTGTTTTTTGTTTTTTCTTATCAGTTTTTGAATTTATCTTATATTCTTTTTGATGCATTTTATGTTATTTTTTTTAATTATTGTATAATAAGAAATTATTTGAAGAATTTTGAGAGAATTCTGTTTTATGAATATATTTTGTGTAAATGTGAACTAAAAGACGTTTATGGGTACGTTTATATCAGTTAAAAATAGATTGAAGTTTCAAACACTAATATTTACCAAAAATCAGTACAACAGACCATTGACCGATTTTTTTTTATCTCTATCTAATAATAGTAAATTCTTATTCTTTCAAGCGAAACTAATATTACATTCTCAATCGATTTAAAACGCCTTCAGTAAACTTCTATAAAAGGATTTTGCGCTTGGTTCAATACTTTCACTCGCAAGTGAAATTAGTAAACATTCAAATAGCTTTGGATTACAGTAAAATATTATAATAATCATAATTAACTCCGAAGCTGTTAATTTCCATACAATATATCTTTCAATATAATCTATAACTTTCTACAAAGCACACCTTCAATCGTATATAACAATAATTAAAAAGACGATATGCATTATATAAAATATACTAGGTCATAATACATTAGGAAATTTACTTTTTTTTTCAATATTTTGTTAGAGCATCATTAAATTTGGATTATTTTAATATTGAAATAATAGATTTTGAACAAATATCAGTTTAATTAGAAATATTGTAATGCTGATAAGACTTTGTTTTTAATTAAAATTATTATTTTTAGTTTATTTGTATATTATCTAATTTACTGCGCAATTAATGTTAGTAAATATATTATTTAACACGTAATTATGAATTAGCAACGCAGAATCTAGAAATTACAGTTTCAATTGATAATCCATGAGTAATGCTATTCGACAATAATTGACATTATCCTGTTTTGTTCTTTTGCGATGAAATTAATCGCAATACTTGTACGTGTATTTCTCTCACAATTCATCTCTATTCATTTGCACTGGATTATATACCTATAAACAATATTTTATTGCCAATTTATGATGACAAACAAACCTAATTCCAGCACTCTATTTGAGTGTGCAGCAAGAAAAAGAGAGAGAAGAAGCTTCAATACAGAAAATCTTATTTACTTCCATATAAACAACTTATTTGAGTATGGAATGGAAAATGCAAATGGCTTTATAGTATACGAAACACAATTCTTGAAATAATGTTCTGTGCTATTTTCGAAGTGTATGCATTTGTACATATAGGAATTGTTATTAATTATTGTCAAAATTGTTCGTTGGTTGGAATAAAGTAACCAAAAAGCTTAATGTTATCCTTTTTTTAAACTCGTCATGGTGCGTAAATTAATTCTAAAAAGCTCGCTGCAACATATGGATTTAATTAATTTCATACTCTACACGCCATTTTTTTGTGGTGCATTCATACTCTTTTTAATACTTGTTATTTGTGTTTTATGTATGTTTGTGCTTTTGGAATTAAAATATCCATCGTGGTAATGAAACTAGTGCTGTAACCTGTACTCTATTATATATGTTGGAGTGTAGTTGAATGAATTATAGCACATTCGTTTTCATAAAACGTGCAAAATAAATAGGAACCGGTAATGCAACGCTTTATGCTATTACCAACTAGCGAGGGAGGCTGTAAAATATAACGGTAATTCTGAGACGTGTATAATCAGTAATCACTCCTGCTCAGGTGCGCTTCCAGTCTAAGACTTTTATCATTCCAGGTAAAATATTCAGAAGGAAATCTAATTCGCAACGAGACTCACATTTGCCCGCTTAGATCTATATTAATACTTATTGCCTGTTTTTATATTTGTCTTATTCATTGAACAATTTCATATTTAGTATTAAAATTCAATACATTGCATTTAATTTTAGTAATTCAAAGATTCAATTATATATTTTATTATGCCGCAGTTCATATTAGAAACATAGAAACGTTGACCTAGTACTGTTAGGAACCAGTTTTAGTATTTTGTTTCTGTCTCCAACCTTGACCGATCAACGAGAATTGTGCTTATATATAGTATATATACAGTGTTTTCTTTTATTCCTATGTATAAACGATCCAGATTATACAAATCCATACGTGCATATTTTAAATATTTGTATACCTGTTATTTATAATATTCAACTTAATATATGTTTATTATTTAGTTCATTGCAATATACATTTATTATAATAACTTGCAATTAGTAAGATTTGCTAAATAATTTACTGAATTATTTTAACTATATTTCCATAAGTAATTGTCAAGTCCTAATTTGAAATTGTTTATATTTATTTTAAATGAAAATATTTCCAGTTATATTAATGTAAAGTACAAAATATAATACACTTATAACAATAATAATTTATCAGCACAATTATAATATTTTTCACCTATGACCCTTTGTTACAGTTGATATTGTTTTATTTTTCAATTAATTTTATATATTTATTTAAATGAAAGGAATATAAGTTATCTTTTTTTTCTTATATAATTATATCGTTTTGCTTTGCCGACGACTTGTGCTATTGCAATAAAAACTACGGGTAACCGTTATTCCAATGCTCGTATTACATCGGTATTATGCAGACTTATCGATTCCTTTCGTCTTATATCAAGATCCTTCGTCCGTTGGAAAATAAATACTGAATGTGTACGTGCCTCAATCGGCTGACAATTAACACATGCTCACGTTCCTATTTATACAAATTTATTCTATTCAAATAGCTGTTTCATTCAATTAACTTTATTTACGGATGTCTGTGTATATAATTATCGCAACTTGTTTCCGCCTACAGTATATTACTACGTTTGAAATATATACAACTTTAATTTGTAATACTACTAAATTCCCTTGTTCCATTTCAATATTCTTTAGATTAATAACATTTTTTTTTATAATTATTATGAATTACTTGAGAATATTTATTTGATAATAATTTATGCATAAATTGTAATTACTACACATAATATAAGCAAAGTGTATTAGTGGATTTTGTAGTGTATACGTTAGGGAATTAACTTAAATCTGCATGTAATTCATTTTAAAATATCCTAGTGCGCTTCCGGGGATTCGAAGCACCATCCTTTTTCCTGGACAATTTCAAAACAAAGGATGGAAGAGGACACTAAAGGGCGGGGGAGTTAATCGACGTGACTACGAGGACATGAAAAGTGAACAGGCAGGGTCCACGCTTGGACAAACAATCAAGTCTCCCCCATATACACTACCCCCACACACTGCGTATACTCGTAGCCGGTTAATTGCGTGAAAAACGCTCTAGCTGAAAACAGGGTTTTTTTTGCATTGTTTGCCTTTTATATAACTCATTTGCACTTTTAAAGCAGCCCTCTTAAATTCTATTAAAGCAAAATTGCCAACAATTTGCACTGCTCCTAAAAATACATCAAATGCGGTTGAAACTCTTAAAGCCAATGGAACTCAACTAACGTTGTCCTGTATTTCATAAAACAAAACAAAAGAGAAATCATCATTTTTAAAACTTGTGTACACATATTATGTGTATTTTTGAATATAATAACCATCTTCGATTTTATTTGTTATATTTGTATAAAGCTGACTGTACTTTGCAAATATAATGTGTGTTTACTGTAATGCAACACACAAATGTATTGTGTCCAACCATTATTATAATATATAAACACACTATGTACGCTTTTTTATATAACAAATATTAAAAGTATAAAGAGATCTCAAGTCCCCGAATTGATACAAGTAATATAAACAAGTATGAACTCACTTCACCTTATGTGAATTGGATAAAGAGACCTCCACCAAGTCCACGAATTGATAAAAGTTATATAAACAAATATTAAAAGAATAAAGAAACCTGATACAAGTAATATAAATTCACTTCATCGTTTGAGAATTGAAAAACAGTTTCCTCTACTAAGTCCCGAATTGATACAAGTAATATAAACAAATATAAACTCACTTCACCTTTGTGTGAATTGGAAAACAGTTCCTAGTGTTAGTGGTCATTTAGTTGCATCTTAGATCGTTTAGTGATCCAAATTAAACTGTTTCACATATTGCTAATACTTTGTGTTCAAGGCATGTTATTTTGTTTTTTTTTGTGCAAAATTAAATAAAATGGCATGTCCAAACTTGTGTTCAGCATGTTATTTTGTTTTTTTTTGTGCAAAATTTAATAATGGCATGTCTCCGAATAAAAGCCAAAGAATAAAAAGAACCATAGATATGAAAAGCAAAATCATTAAAAATCGAGACGGATTAAACTCGTTAAGCGAGTTTCCACTGTATTTAAATGTACCTTACTTAAGTAATTACATATATTGCGACATTAATACAAGTTACTTGACAAGTATAGCTTAGATTTTATTTATGAATAAATGTGTTTTTATAAATATAAAACGAAGGACTTGAATAGAAACTAATAAAAATTTGATTAGTGTTAGTTATTTGCAAAAGCTATTTTCAGTTGAAATATAAGAGTGTTTAGAAAATATTTTCTTGTTTGTTTGTATTTCATTTATAATTTGGGTATATCTGTTTCTTTGGAATGAATAAAATACTGAATAAAATAAGAGACACTAAAATGCAGGTAGTAATTTGAAGGGTTGAACTGAACCATCTACAGCCATTTAAATATCGATAAAATGTAAAGGGAGCGCCAGAAAAACTCCAGCACAGGATTGAAATTTTACGGTTGATTTTGATTGGACCAAAAACATGAATACCAAAAACCCTTGCACACTCTTTATGAAAAAAATATTATTTGTAAAAGTTTCGATTGGTTTTTAGCATGCTTTCCACGAAAATAATAACCCGCATGATTGTATCGCTGGATTTATGATGTGTACTTCATTAGAATGATTCGCGTGCTTATGTGAAGGTGCGAGAAGTTGATGAATTATCCTGACGTAAGTATGACGGATGACTTCGATGGAATTATGCGTACAGGGAGCCGAGATGCGATATATTTTTTTTGCTAGATAATAAGAAGTTCTGGGCGTACTGTATAAATCATGGAAATAGGTAACGAACAGATCCCTCCATTGGGATGAGTGGAAAGCTGAAAGTAGCAAAAAAATGCACAGGGAATGAACAAATCAATTTATTATGTGTATACTCTCTTTCCAGTTCATTAGGGCTAATAAGTAAGTATAATATTCTTAATGGCCACTTTATTAGCATAAATTCAGGTTGGAGGAAGTTTTTTGTTGACGTGGGAAATTATTAATGTCCATCGCAGTCCACTCTAGCGCGTTTGTAATTAGCAGTTGGTCACTTCTGCGCTGAATTAATACATCCACCCGCCCTGCTATTTCAATCATAGGGATAATTAGTGTCCTCTTACAAACATGAACATTGAAATGAGTTTTCTATATAGAAAATGAAATAATGCATATAGCGTTGAAAAGAATATATGCATCTGGTAACTAGTTAATGAAATCAATCTCACCACATATACTCATAACAACATTTATTGCAATAAATCACCATTATCAATAATAAAAGGCAAGAATATTATGAAATTAAATTGTATTACCAACGACTGATATTGCTAGAAACTGTAAATCATTAATAATTATGTTATCCTTTTTAATTTGTTTTTCAGACACATATAAATTAGTTTAGAAGCTTGCTGACAGAGTACCTTTCGTTCTCGTTCATTCATTTTGTTATGACGCACAAAAGTGAAATTAAAAAAATATCAAATGAATTTGCTTTGCCTTTATCAACCTTTCATAATTGAAGGATTTTTAATTAGTATCAGAGCTGACAATTAGCTTCGTAGCTGCCTTTCATCTCGTTTATTGTCTATTATTGATTGTCGTATCAATTAAAATTCGGTATTATTGCTGAATCCAGATTAATTTCCGCTTTGCATCGATTATATTAGCTATTTCCGTTCATTCGTCGAAGACTTATTATTCTGCTGGCTAGTTGAACCAATTAATTCAAAATGCGAGTATCTCTAATAATGAATTAGTGCGCCGTCTATCACTTGAAATAATTTATTAGAAGTATTTTATTAAAAGAATTTTCACTCATTATATTTGCAATTTATTTTTGTATGTTTCGGCAATTGTATTTATTAACGTGATCAATGACCTGCGCGTTCATTTAATTCATTCAACTTAATTGAATAATTAATCACCTTTCAAAGATCTTACCTCATTTCAGTCACGAAGCCATTCAATAAAAGTCATCATTAGTGGTAATGCACGAACATATTATAAATTGGGAAATTGTTGTATAGAAGACGTATCCATTTATATTCAATAAAATGATCTTGATATTGATTACGCTTTGTAAACAATTATATGTTAAAGGTCCTTGACCTATTATCCATCACTTAAGATTTCCGCATTGTAGTAGTAGTATATTCGTAACTATAGTCATTATTTAAGTTCGATAATTTTGGAAAAATAACAAATTTGTTTGTGTATTGTAGAAGATGTTTAACAAAACGGAAGTAAAAATTTAGACTAATTTATATTTTTGCTAATTATCCAAAGAAGTATTATCAGATTTTTTTCATATTTAAAATGAGAATACTTAATTGTCAAAATTATGTGCAATAATTTAGATTTTAAATAAGCTGCGATTCAATTATGTAATGTAATAATACGTGTTATGAAGAGATGCTACATTAATGTTGGAATGTATAGTTGGTTACTACAATAGTTGTGAGGTTTAATGGGTATACTAAATGTATTCATGAATGAATCTTAATATAATATTAATATTAGACGCCTTTGGCTAATGTAATTCCGAATATAAATTCGCTCCGAGGAAACTTGCTTCTTGGGAATGCAATTGTGTGTCCAGTTAACCGAGCGATGTAATACTATTAAATCTCAATTCAGTATGTACATTGTTCCTGTAATTATCATGAATTTAGGAAGATATCTATAAGGAAGTGCCGGAAAATTGCAAAGGAAAGTCTGTATACAAAGAAAATAATTCTGTGCGGTTTTGCCAGGAAGTGAGGAAGGCCGGTCTGCAGTGAAGGACCCAGATTGAAACTGTCTTGGAACTCGTCAAGAGAATTAGTTTATTTTCCTTGCTCCTTTTTCTCCTTTTTTTTATCTTCCTCTGTCTCTCCTTTAGCTCCATTCCAGTTCCGCTATCCCTTTTTGCTTCTGTTAAAAGAAGACCTATTTTCGCCGGGAATCCCTACGGGGGTTGTAAAATAAAGTGGAATGCGCGGAAAATATTTTATTGTAATTTATTACCCCCAGAAATTCGTCATATATATTCATGAGTGCTCTTCGAAAAATATCGATCTTTAAACGGCTCTGAGGAAAGAAAGAAGCAGATTCGGAATAGGACTGAAGAAGGACTTTGCGCGCTTCCCTTTCATTTGACGTAAATACATTAGGGCAGTAGTCATCATAATTTCAACTTGAGTTCTGAATTATTGGCTGCCCTATCTGATTGCGTGCCGCACAAGAACCTGGGAGCCTTTATCAGTCGCCTGCATCTCGCGCCTTCTGTAACGGACGATCTGTCAGAAGGGCTTATGCAATAACGCTTTATCACCGGTGATTTTTCTTTTCTTGCGCCCAAATCAAAATTGTATAATCACTTCTTGTAGAAGTCCGTGCTTTCTCATTCTTGTTTATTTTCGTTTAGTTTTTTATTTTATTTTTCAGAAACATGAATTTTTCATGTGCGGGTATAATAACCTTCTTCCGTCTTCGTTTTTTTTTTGCTCATCCTTTCTCGTGGGTTGAATTGGCTTTCATATAAAATTTTGCTTACATGACCCTCTTCTTTGCTGTTTACTTTACGAAGTAGTTTTCTTGGATTTATATTAAAAAAATGAATTAACATATATATGCTAACGTTTTCTTTTATTATCCAGAAAACGATTTTATTAAAAAAAAATAGCTAGAAAGGAAGAATAATGCCCGGCGCGTCCACTCAATATACGTAACTTTCCGTAATCACATTTGGTTATTATATTGTAATAATATCACAAAAACATTTTAACCATTATATGAAGTAGTTAATATCGGTCGAACTAGAAAATCAGTCGAAGTAGGTAAATATTTGAGTACATCTATAAGTACTCATTATAAGAAATTCTATTAACATATGTAAATATTTTTAGCGTACTATAGTTTCAGGACATCAATAGTGTAAATATTATAGCTGGTTTGGTTCAATACGACCCCTGTACCTTCCTGGACATCATAACCAGAAATTAAACCTAACATATTAAATTATCGTGTTTTTTATAATTAAAAGAACGAAGGATATTACTAAAAACATGTTATGTTAAATAAATAAAATTAATATGTGTAAAAATCACAGAAAAATGAAATAAAGGACTTTTTTTTAAATATTATAAATTCGTCTAATAAATATGCCATTTTGAGGTAAAATTTTCTTATTGATTTGCATTCGACGAGCACAATGAAATATTTTTTCACATCAACATTTTTTTCTTTCGTTTCGCGCAAGATCAATATTGAATTTGGGGTTATGCACCTGTAAATATAATCAAAACAGCACCCAGGCGATGGCATGAATAATGCAATCCATGTTACACCGAAATATGTGTTGTTCTCATGATGTTATTTTCCCCGTGCCCTTCCTTTGATTTTAATTCAACCCTCAGTTTAAAAAAAATATATACGTTTTCATAATAGAAATTAACTTTTTAATTTAAAAAAAATTAGTTATTTTCTACTTTGTTCTCTTTGCAATTCAGAATGTTTGAGTTTTCATGACTTGCTTTACACTATTATCATGAAAACCAATTTTGTAATGTATATTTTGTAATATTACAAATATGTTTGTAATAACGCATGTTTCGTAAAAACAGTTGTATTACAAAGTAACGTATGTTCATAACCATCTTTGCCGAATCATTTTCCGCATCAATAGACTGAACTGATTTTGCGGTTTGGGTTATACAGCATGAAGAAGAGACACACAAAAAGGAAACCAATCGCCGTATCAAAACAGGCACATATTTGTTGAAGCCAGCAAAAGCAATGTTTTTAATTAACTCGAAATGGTGCTGTTAGTTGAATGCGGAATTTTATCTTTTCAATAAAAATCCGAAATTCTTGGAAATCCTTTCATATTCCCTGTTATAGTGCATTGAGTAACTAATATAGAATTAAAATATTTCCTTCTGAAAATATGATTACTTTGTCTGGTTGAATATTTCTACAAAATTAACTACCTCTCAAATGAAAATTGTTTTCTTTAAAGATGATATAAGTTTTACAGTATTTCTTTAGTGGCGTTCATTAAATAATTGTTCATTCTGGCTTTGATTAAAATTAATTATTTTCTTCAAATTATGTTACAATATTGAAAATAACTGAAAATACGTCAATGACATGAATACACTTCAAAAAATACATGGGCAGCTATAGACATTAACTATGTGTAATTATGAAATTATTTACATTGAAGTCTCATCATTATTTGGGTGATTTTATCTGTTCTTCATGTTGTAATTTATTTCACAGTACATTTGATTTGCAGGGAGTATCTTTTGGAAAAATGAAATCGACGAATGAAAAATGAACAAAACAATATAAAACCTGTTCTGCTCCTCAGCAAACATGCTTCAGATTTAATTTAATCTGTGTTGTTTGACGCTCTGGACTGGGGATGAGAAGAAAGCAGTATTTATTATCCGCACGGATTTTATCGATTCCCAAGCAGCTCACGTAGCGCGCTTAATTAACGTTTTTTCAGCACGCCATTGTCCTTACCGCATGCACCGGTTTGTTTTCAGATGATTGTTTTAAAGGTATATGATAGTCCATGAGGAGATGATGGTAATTAGGTCGAGGTGGCAAAAACGGCCAACTAATTTAAAATCTATAACGTGCTGCTTATTTTTTTTAAACAGACCGTACCGAAATGACTCTAATTAACTTCAATGCTTCTTGTATGGTTTGTAACATCTCCAATCCATCAATCCATATAACTTCCAACAAATACTTGATGTTTTTCAGTTTAGAAAAGTCGCGCAATTGATTACTAACTATTATAACTTTCTCAAATAGCGGACACATCTGATACATATAGAAAATACACACGAATAAAGGATTTTGCAAATATACCTAGAAAAAATACTATTTTTTTACAAAGATTTTCTGAATCTGAAAATACTTTATATATTATATTAATTCTTATACAATTAGTATGACAGGAAATGCAATGGTTATAATTTCTATTGTTATATTATATATGGTGAAAGTCATAAAACCTACATCTTTTTTTTATCTGTATTCTTTTTACTTAAATCTTGAGTGGTCATATCTGAAATTTGTTAGTAAATTGACATAACATTCCGACATATTAATATTTAAATTTCTGGAAATTTATTGTTTAATTGTGAACTGCGTATTACAAATACCAAATAATGCGGACTTACCACTAATAAATAATTATTGATGTTGTTTCGGGATTATTTGCAATTTTATGCAGTTTATTTTTGGCCAAATTAATGTGGAATATTCAAGTGAATTTGGCCCACTAAACTCATATAATCCGCATTGTAGCTTTTATTCACTGTGAAAATGCAATGAATGAAACCGAATGAAAAGTTAACCAATAGAAATAAATTTAATCTATTTGTTGTATCTGATTTAAAGTATTGTTCTAATAAACGTTAATTATTCATAGCTTCAGTTTAAGTATTAATTATAGGTGAATAATTATGTACAGCAGGTGTTAAATCAATAAACCTTTCGAGCATAAAACATAAAACCTGATTTAATTCAACGAGCGACTTAATGAATGTTGAACGGTCTGAGTAATCTAATGTTCTCTATATTGTATGCATGATTAATTTCCATTCATGCGTTAAAACTATTTATTTTTTTGTTCAGATAAATTTTAGGTGATTTTCATTTAGATGGGGTCCTGGCTAGTGACGGTCCTTTAATGAACAACCTCTGATTAAAATGGGGTTTCGTGGAAATTGTCCAATCCCTGAAAGCTTAAATTCTTTCGTTTGCTTTACCTCTATGTATCCTGATTTCATTCCGCGTTACGGTTTCATTTGAAATGTCCATTTACATTTGAAAATCCCATTTGGAATTAACAGTTCCTTAATAGATTTTGCTTTCGCGCGTTTGTATTGTATTCGTAATATTTTTATTTTTTCCCGGCTGCAGATGAAATGTAAATGGGTCGGACCGAAAAATGTTGGATGAATTCTTGCATCATGAGTTATGTTTTCTACAGAGTAAATATATGTATATTACTCAATATGTGAGGTTATATTTCTTCGAAGTGCTGTAATAAATAATAGATACAACATCGATACAAATGGGAGCTAATTTTATGTAGACTGTAGCTGTCGACGCAGTGATATTTATTAACACGTAAAGTGCATAGTTGATGGCGGCAATAAAAACTCTCATGATCATTTACACGGTGTCGATTACAATCTTACCAGTCCTCCATCATCATTGACAAATTAATTTTCTCATTCGTTCTAGATCCACTTTGATCGCCTCCGGAAAGTCATTCGTCTCCGCCTAAGAATAGACTCAAATTCAACTTTACGATTCCATTATTTTTTTTTCCGAGTCAAACCGTCAGTTCTAATAGCACTAGTATATATATATATTGCCTAAGAATAATCTAAATGCTAGATTTATCCGTCGTGTTTCGCAAACACCTAAATAAAATCCCGACGGAATGCAATATAAATGCCTTTTGTTTTGCACATCCATCTTTCACCTGTTTGAACAGAAAAAAATCCAACTGTTTTTTAATTAAACTAAACGTTCCTGGGACGTATATTTATGATCCGAACATATTTCAAACATTCTCTCCTAGTATTTATTTAATTTTTAAATCTTCCATTTAGATTGTATATATCAAAGAAAACAATGAAAAATTGTCCTTGCATAGTAACACTAATCTTACGGGTATATTCTTGTATAATTTTTTGTACTTTGCATAATGGTATTCAGAGATTAATATAATAAAAAGTAAATGAAGTAGAAATGGCTACTAAAAGCATAAAAATTCACAAAGTTCCGTAATTTATACGAGGTCACTTTTGAAATTCAAATGAACGCTTAAATAAATCTTTATTTATTGCCACTTTAAGCTCTCCAATTATTAATTAAGAATTTAGAAGAATCGAAGGGTTTAATTCTAAAGGTTGAATAATGTAACTACAATATTAGATAACAAGGCAAAAAATCAGGTAATTATGTTTTATTATAGCTTATTTATAACTCCTCATAATTGTGCATGTGCTCACGGTCCAAGAGCGAAGCAATTTATTTTAAATATTAATTGCTTACTCAGAAATAACCAGTAAAGAAAAGAAGATGAGCAAAGTACTTGAAGAACTTACGTACCAATTAAGGTTTGCTGCAGAACTAAAATAATGGTGCAACTAGTTTTTTTTTCCTTATTTAAATTTTAATATATTGAATGCTAAAAAGTTGTAATGAAACAGTCAATTGCTTTCGTCGATAATGCACATTCTCCTTAAATCAACTTTTAATTGGTACTTTCGCATTGTCTGCAGTATAGTTTTGGAGTTCGATTTATTTGTCGGATGGATGGTTTTAAGTGTTAAAGGGTATGGAAACATTGCTGCGGGATGTTCGTATATATTTTTTTTTATCGATAAACCCCCTAACTCAATAGAAAGATATTGTTGAATTTTCCGGTCGACAAAAATGTATTATATAGTGAATCGGTACAGAAAAGGAAGTATTATCCTGACGAGATTGAAAATTGAGATTTCTATGAACCAGGATTTTTTTTGTATACTTACTCTAACCATTTGGAAACTTAAATGATTTATTTACTAAAATAATAATAAGAAACTCATTGATTATTTTATAATAATAATATTTTATGTATTTGATTAAATATTTATTGAAATATAAATTTATATTCGTAAACTTCTTCGCATTGATATTTAGTAATTTATAGTATACATAAAGGGCTATTGACTGCAGTCTATCCTTCCGTATATAATTTGTTGCTGAAAATTACTTTAAACATTGTAAATGAATATCGAGCTTAGGACCACCCTAACAACAATTATTTATTCTCTGATTTTTTATATCTTGTTAGGCTAATTATCTAATACGGTTGTAATTTGAATGTCTTAATGCATGTTTCTTCATCGAATATAGTATTATATAGTATTAATTCTAAGCACGTTTTGTATTTCTCTGTTTCAGGTAAGTTCACAGTGAACTGAGAGGACCCTAACTTTCGTGTCACGGTGTTGCAAGCACTCTGTTTGGTAAATGTACGTAATTTTGGTAGTTTGCTGCAGTAACTTCGGTCAGGATTCGGGTCGGAACGAAACGCCTCGATCGTTGTTTCAAATGTAATTTTATTAAATTTGCTCGCGAAATCCATATAGCAAATGGCACATACTCTCTTGCATAGAGAGCAAGGGCTGGCCAATTTTAAAATTGCAACCAAGGCATTTGCAACACACTCACAATTTGTATGTTGCACTGGGAACCCTAGGAACTGTGAAATCTAATTAGCTGACATTAAATTCGTTTACTGCTGCCAAGGGTATTGCCAATTTGCAGAAGAGCGACGAAAACATTCCTTAATTTCTAACATCTACAAGATACCAAAACCCGTATTATGTCGAAAGTTTATATTTATGCACATTCATATTTATTTATTTTATTATTGTAAATAGCTCTTTGCAGCAGTTAACTCTGTGTTTCATTATAATTAATGTATGGAAATGTTTATCATAATGTATATAAAAAATAACCTTATAATTAATTAACAGGTTACAATCTCAGTATAGTGAATATTCGATACCTTTGATAAAATAATCTTTTGGTATAAGCAACCCTTGACGTAGTAAACAATTTTAGTTCTCTCTCATTCGATATAGTCACATTTAATAAGTGATATTCTCCTCCTACGTAGTATTATATCATTATAAATTCAATTTCAGTATTTTGGATTTGTTTGTTTTAATATAAGAAGCCGTGACAAATACCCGTGAGAAAGCAATTATAATTAACATCATGTTTTAATTTAATTAATGTTCGTTTCATTGCAGACGCGAGATTTATAATTAACTTTTATTCAAATACGAGAGCACAATAAATATTTTCTCTTACGTTGGTTTATGATTCTGCCGAGCAAAAAGACTTCCAAAATTATATAACATCTCCTTCCCCAGACATTTCCAGGATTCGTATAATTCCTCGTTTTCATATCGATTATCAAAATAATATTTTAGTTTAACGAACAACTAATATTAATTATGAACACTCATTTTCTGTCGCGGTTAGACATAAGACAAACATACTTTCCGAACTCGAATTACCTGTTTTTCGAATGCCTTCCTCGTGTTTACGTCTACTCCCCGTGTTTCCCCCCGTGTTTCGTGGCTCTGTAATTTATTTCATCCTGGAACCTCGAGATTCTGTATTAGATAACGAGTTTATATCATTCCTCTTCGTTCGGGGCAATTACTTAAGCCATACATATTTACTTTATTTATTTATTCTATTTAAGATCGAAGAAGTATGAGAAACATCTTTTTAATGGAGTTTCATAATTTTGGTTATACATTGTTAAATTAAATCTACATAAATACATACAGATAGTTCTAATTTTCAAAAACTATTGGTATTGTTATTAAATTTATGATTACTTGATTGACTATTTTCACTTTTCCATAAAATTAAAGTTAATGTTTTGCTCTTCCAAAAAGATAGCTGAAGTTACTGAAATTTTCGTCAGTTAATTTGCGATTTGTTAATTTGAGATTAAGTAAGTTTATATAAAAATTGATTAAGACAAACATATTATTATGTTATGTTAAAATTATGAAAAAAGTGTTGTACGATTGATTACCCAAAGTCGTATATTTAACATTTATATTGTTATATTGTATTTTAAAAACTCATGCAAACGTGTATTAGTATATATTTTTGCATTTTATTAATCATATTGTCGTTAATTTGAGATATGGTTGCAAATGATAAACAATATTTCCATTCTGCAAAGAGTTCTCGTGTTATCAAATATTAACGAAATGCTTTAGAGTGTTTGCAGAAATGCAGTAATTTCTATCGCGTTTCCATCTTCGGGGTGTTAACCGTTTCTCGAAAGAAACTATCGACGGGGCAATGCACATAGGCACTCGAGTAAAACGGACAAGGATTTCGGAAGCGACGATTCATTGGTGTATGTTTTAAATCGATACTTTGGAATAGGCAAATAGCTAGCGTTGTATAATTCAGAAGTATTTGCATAAATTATATATAGTATTTCGAGAATTAAATGTTTAATATGAGAATTGGAAAAGCGAATGACAGGACGTAATGAAATATCAAAAGTATTTAAAAAATAAATAAATGTCAGGATTCGGTGCGATCTTCAATGGGCATCGAAACCCGTCAACGAAATAAATCACTTTATGCACTGTCCGCTTTGCATGCATTGGATCCGTCGCAATTGTTTGGGTATTAAATTATAGAGAGCCATTGGAAAAATAATTGGTTTCAATTTAGTGGACGATCACATTTTCATTAGTGTGCGTTTTGCGTGGAGCGCGGTATTTTTGTTGCTGTTGTTGTTGTTGTTAGCATTGGCCGTTCTAATGTAATATAAATAAATTGGATCGCGCAAAATTTGTTTGTGACGCTTTTCCCGTAAATATCGGACATGCAAATCTATAAATGAATATATCACTGCCTGCCTACTCTCCATTTGTAATTCGTTCAATCCTTCATTATTTATTTTTAATTTTCCGTTATTATTTAATAATCCAATCGCAAAAGTACGTGTTGTTATCGTTACGAAATATATTTGATTAGTGACAAAAAAATCGTTTGTGAAGAGTTTTAACTCCCAATTGACCATCGATCACGAAGTCATTCAGGTTTATATATTTTGTTTAGTACGATTGTGACTTGTTAGTATATCTTTTTTATATTAACATGACAATACTTATTCTCATTTGACAAATAAGGTTAACTTTAAGATAACGATTTACGTCAATTAAATTCTAAAATCCGGGTGCACCGGATAAGGTGAATCACGAGTCACATGAACACAAACAACAACTTGTTTTTTTTTAAATTATTGACTCTCCTAATTTTATGCGAAGGGTGCATTCACTCCGCTTTCAGAGACCACCGATTACAATATTTTATTGAAATTATATCTTCCTAATCTTTCTGATTTTTTTTTCAATTATCATTTTCCTCATTTGTGAACGTTATAGTCTTGGTATTTTTTAGTTTGAAACATTACTATTTGACAATTATTTTGTTTCTTTCAACAAATAGTGAAAATTGTGATTACATTTTCATCCTCTCGACTTGCAGATAAGTTGAAAGCACGTGTTGAATGTTTACAGAAAACAAACTTTTACTCGGCTGTATTTTTATGTTAACAATTTCGCAACCCTGCACTGAGAACATGTGGAAATATTCTCACACATTTTTCTTTGCCTCCCCGAAACCTCTCATTCAAGCTACTTCCCGTTGAATATTTGATTTTTTAGTTCATTCAGTAGGAATATATTAGATGCTATCGGTGTGGAAGTCGAAGTCTGTTCTTTAACCTATCTCCAAATAATTGATTGGTTGTTTGTGTCCCTACAGGCAGACAAACCGCCGAAGCGAAAACAAGTTCGTGTTGTTCAAGTGTAAAATGTCTATTTCCAAACTAATCCCACACTTCCTTGTACTATCTGCACGATGTTCCTCTCTCCGATAAATACTTGTGTGCGAATACCAATGGAATGAAACCTAATCTGTACAAATCACAATTTAATTGAAAATCTTTCAAACTCTTTTATTCTCTTACTGTGCTATTGTGTCTATTTTAAATTGAATTCAAGTTAACATAAAATCAGAAAATATGTACATAATTTAAATTCGTTCTTTCTTTGCTTAAATAATACAAATATATAAGTAATATAATATGGGTTAATACGTAAAGTGGGAAATTATTTGACCATAAACTAAGAATAAAAGAACAAATAATCTTTTCAGTTAAATAAGAATGGATATAAATAATAATTTCGTGCAATTTAAAATTTACAAACCAGTTTTGCAGCGTTGATGGTGAAAATATTTAATTTTACTAAATTATTGTTAAAGTACAATGTAATATGATATTTTTTCAAACAATATTTTATTTTGTTGAATTTTGTATTTTATTTTAACTACAAATTAATACAATAAAATAAATCATATACAAAGTCATGGGAATATTTGTAATTAAATTTGATTGTGAATTTAATAACATTGGGGTTTTGTTCCATTAATTACTAAATCGTGCAATTATTTACTTATATACATATAATATAAATAGAAAATAATATAATTCAGATTCAATTTAATGATCACTGAAACTGTGTATCCATTTGTAATGAAGCTGTTTTTGCTCTGTGTGCAAATGCAAGAACAAAATAATTTATCTCACGCTTTAAATTCGGTTGCCCTTTAGGGAATTTCAGATAATTAAAAATAAAGTACGTAGGGAGAGAATATGTTTCGGACATGTATTAAAGCGTGAACGTGTTGCAGTAAATATTTATACACACCAATTTACTTTACTGTTGGCAATTTTTAGCGTTGCCATCCACATTCCCTCATATATACATATATACTTCTAGGTACATATAAGTATATATGTATATAAATATATGTGAGTGTATTGCACACTTCCCGAGGGTTTATTGGGTCGTATAAACCGGAGGTAGAGGAAGAGGCCAAACTGATTTTATGTATTACGGATTTGCGGTTTATCGTCGGTGAATTTTGAAACTCCGGATGTGCGTGAACAGAAGGCTGGTTCTGCTCGAGGTGGGGCTGGTTTTGCTGAACTCGTGCAGGGATGTAGACCGAATGAGGGGTAGTAGTACCAGGGAGGCCTGGCCCTAGAATAATTCGAAATTGTGCGAACGGAGTGCTACACAATTACGACGATGAAGTTTGCATTAGCATACGTTCTCGCCAGGGCTCAGCACAGTATATACAATCCCCCATGTATATTTAAACAATCCACGGTCTATGCGCGAATATTCTGTCTACTCTATACAAATCTTTCTATCTCCCTCTCTCTCTCTCTCTCTTTTTGGTCGCGTTTAAGGAATAAGCCAACACCCTTGCAGCCTACCTCTTCACTATATACATACATATTATGCATATTCCATCCTATATAGAGAATACTCTCACATATGCAGATATACATTGTATTGCATAATTAGCCGGCGTTTGTGCAGTTCTATCCCGCTGTGCACGCAAGGATGAATCTAAGCCGCTGCGGACAAACTCTTCCTCGCGTTCTTGCTGCCCTGATAGGATTCGCTGATTATGCTAATCTGTCCTACACAAAACTTGCTACCAGCGTTTTAATGGGATTATGGAATTAACTATTTTTATATACATCTTTATGTGGCCTTGTTCCGGTAATAGGAAATTATATTTTCATATTACTATTGTTTATATCTTTATTCATCAATTGTATCAAGTTTGATTATTTCTATTTTTCTGTAGAATAATTTGATTTATAAAAAGTTTAATAAAAAATATGTTAGTTGTAAGATTTCAATTTATGTGCCCGTTTTAATAAGGAATAAGAAATTGCGATGAGTAAATGAAATTATGAATACCAACGGAAAACCTAATTCCGGCTTCCGTCGGTCTGTGAATTGGACCGCACTTGATTTGCAATTAGAATAATCATAAGATCATTTCGTGAATTAGATTTTTTCAGTAATTGCTTTCGTCGCCTCAATTGTATTAAGAGAGAAAATTGCATTTTAGGAACGGTCGCTGTAGGATCACCACAGTTTTTTTGCTCTGTTGTAATTACCTTCTGTCGGCGATGAACAGGTCGAATTCGCGTACCAGGGACATGCATGTATAGTGTGTGTGTAAAGTTTACCCTGAGATTTATATTTGTTTGTATTTATCAAAAGTACGTTACCAGAAAGTAATAGTTTTATTTCAAATATTACTACATCTTTGGTAAAGCTCCCGACTCGTGCGGTGGGTAGGTCTTAATTACCACTCATGCTAGCAACACTCGAGTACACACTTTATAGTGAGGAAAACTTTGCAAGATGTTTACTAGTAAAGGCCTGTTGTTTTAACATTTTCCAACCTCCTACCACGAAATGCAAGTTCTCAGCTTTGCACACTATGAAAGTTTTCACCTGAAACTATGAAGTCAATTAACGTTACATACGAACAACATAATTTGCACTTGATGTCAAGAAAGGGTGGCTTCAATCTTTATACAGTAATACCTCACATAGTGTTAGAAATCGTATTAATAGAGCACTTAAAAACTGAAATTTAAAAAAAATAAAATTAAAACATATGCAAATGATTTAATATGAAGTAAAATAAATGTTATGTATTCTTAAATTATTTCCTTGTATTATGTCACGCTGTATACAATTAGTAAAAAAATATGATGTAACACGATTGCACATGGTATACAACAAAATAGAACTCCCGATTGTGATCGGAGGTCAGAAACGGCTACAAAAAAAGGCTGGTATTCTAAGATATAAAATGGGAATCAAGATATTGCATGAGTCACATAACCTTCAATTATTAATTAAAGGGTAGTTCCCTCGCTCTTCTTCTCCTTCGTACACGTGGCGTGCAGGCAATTTCGGCCCAGGACCAATTAAATTGTGTACGAAGAATGGCAGATTGGCGGAAGAAACACGCGTCAAATGCTAACGCTTACGTAGACAGTATCAAAGAAATTAAATAATAATCAGAGGATTTGCGAACACGCGAGTACAATGTGGGCTAAGAGAGAGAGAGAGAGAGAGAGAAAAGGGAATGAAATATATAACATTCCCTTTTCTCCGCTAGGCCGTAGATCTCTTAATTCCGTTCTTCCGAATTAGTTACGTATTTATTTTGTTTCTCTCCTGCACATCTTCCCTTCTTTTTTTGGACAAGAATGATGCTTTTTTAATTTGCCGAAGGAAAAATACGCCCGCCGCAATAGCAAGGACATTAACGGAAGACATTTATTTCAATATTTTTTTAAGAAAAAATGCTGTATATTCTACAATCTCCGCTTCGAAGTCATGTGGTGCCATTTTACACGGTAATTATTTGAGCTCCAACGTCGACACTCGCATAACATGAAACAGGGATATTAATTAAACCGTCGGGTGATGCCAGTCCTTTCCTTAAGGTATCATCAAAATACAAATAAATAAGTTACATTACATGTATAATTAATATTAACGACGACGACGATGATATTTACCGTGATTTTACGTTAATAATTAACGTGATCATTGGAGAATTGTAAAAATAAATAAAGTACTGTACATCCTGGTAAATCAGGCTGTTTGCTGTGCGTCAATAAATTACATTCTTCGAGTTCATAAATTGCAAAAACGCCAATCCTAAATAATGCGATTAACAATTACGGGGAACAGCATTTATCAAATAAATCGATGTTTAAATAAACGCCAACCAAGTTAAACTTGTTACGATGATAAATGCTTGTTATTAAAATTAATTGCTTAATATTTTGCTGGTTCTATATTGCTTTAACTAATATACAATATTCATTATATATTCATAGCTATCATTTTATTATCAATACAATTTTCAGAATTTGAAGTATTTGTTCTGATAAAACAATGTTAATCCAAGACCCTCATGGGAGCCATAAATAGTGGGGTCCTGAGTTAAAAACTCCAAAATGAACGGTGCGCCCCTGATATTATATTAATTTGTTAATAATTTGAAGAAATTTTATATATTAATCTTGATGTTAAAGGAAAAATATATGTAAATGACTACAATAAAAGCAGGTAAAACTACATGTAAAACGTCAAAAAGTTCTATATTATATTATTTTAACGTATGTAAATATTGCTGGATAATTGCTATGCGTGTTCCAGATACTAAAGCATATTATTTTCTGCTCGCATTCGTTAGCCTTAATAACCTTCTGTTGTATTAGCCAAACAACAGTAAACTAAAATACGTCGTGCAACGCGCGACAATAGTTTATCGCAGTAACATGTTGTCAAAGAATTTCGGTATGGCTAAATTGTGTATTTGAAATTCCTCTACAAAATAACGATTCACTGGCGACAGTTAAGGTTCTAATTTTGTTAATGAAACAATAATTTCCAGTACACAAAATCCTGAACTATTATTGGAGATTACTTCGTGCGTCCGGATAGTTAAGCTATGTGTCATCAAGATAAAGGCAAAGGAAAAGGGCGAAAAAAGAGAGCAGAGGAATCAACTCGCTCGGTCTGTTAAATCCAGTGGGGGTCACGAATTAGAGGATTGAACGTAGCAAGTGCAACGACCTAACGGGTCAGGAATGATAAGGAACTCCAATTTTGAGTGTGCTGAATAATAGGGCGTTGAAGAATTCGCCATCATGATTGATACTGAAATTAAGAAAGGAACAAAAAGAAAAGAAGATACTTTACGTGTACATTGGTTTTTCTTTCTTTTAGATGCCGAGATATAAAGATTATT
>NW_017097852.1:0-17535 GCF_001412225.1 Nicrophorus vespilloides
TTTACTCTACTTTACTCTACTTTACTCTACTTTACTCTACTTTACTCTACTTTACTCTACTACTCTACTTTACTCTACTGTAAAATTTTCTTCAATATTCATGTTCTATAGCTTATATCTCATAATAACAAATATTGTAGATTTTTAATAAATTATTTACCTTATGCTAATTTTAAATAAAATATATAACGAAGACAACCTATCTAACCACAACGTGGATTGAAACCATTGAAACTTATTTCAACTGAAAATTAAATTTGCATCGCATTGAAAAGTTTTGTTTGCATATAGAACATATGCTCGATCATAAAAGTACGCTACATCTTTTAGAATTCGCAATAAACATCCATGCTAAATGAACTTCGATTGAAATCAACATCGAAATTCCTGTTGCAATAAAATCAATTATTTGCTGTAATCAGTTTCGCGGCGGGAAAGCGCGCACCTCTAATCTTTCTCCATGAGACCTCTGCACATGCTGGTATGCTTTTATGGCTCAAATTAACCATAAATACTCTAACCATATTCGATACTCTAATGATCACTGATAAACATCAAATTTCAATAGCTTTATGTGGGCTTTGTGTGTCCGCTCATACCGGACAGTACTCATTGTAATTTATTAATTAGTTATAAAGTCGGATTTTTATGCTGTCTATGTTTCATAAAATCCAATACTTAATAGATGTTACGAGCCTTCAAAATAGGCAATGCATATAAAAACTGTTGCGCTGCATTTTCCGATCTACATGCACTGTAATTACATTAAGAATTTCTCCGAGAAACGTGAATTCTTCGTAAATATTAGCTTTAACGAATTTTGCTTCTTTAATATTTTCTTTAAAACTTGAACGAAAAATACTTGTTTGAAGAAAATAATATTACTATAGAAATAATTTTATTTACATTGCAATAAGTTTTAGTTATTATGTACTTCAAATTAATACAAAGTAAGTAAATAATTAATAATAACATAATTATTATATAATAATTTCCAACAAAACACTAAATGCAAATTACGCAATATTCCGGACTATTTGAAACCGTATTAAACAACAATATTTCTCGTAGTGCGTTTAAAAATTTCAAAACACATTTTAATTGAACTGATCAAAATAAATTCTATAAAATTACTATGCAAATTCTCTTCAATTTAATGTGTACATTAAAAAAAGATATAAAAAACTCCAAATCAAATTATCATAAATAATCATTAAATCCATCATTAAATTTTCTCAAAGTTTTAATAAAATAAGTGCAAATGTTAAAAACAAATTAATGAAAAAAAAAAATATTAACACTTAAACCAATAAAATTTCATTATAATCGATTCAATGTTATTAAGAAACCGGTATTCTATACGGGTGAATAAAATTTGAATATAGATTGCACTAAAGCAAGAAAACAATATTACTATTATGCACTTATATAATAACTATATACCCAACATTTTCTTAATAACGTGAGTCATAAAAGTAAAAATTTAGATTACCTGTTATATAATGAATACCTGCTGTAGATATTGGATCAATATTCAATACCAAAAAAATGACAAAAAATCGAAAGTGAAATTCATAATAATCCTATTACGCTCGAGAAATTCTAATTATACTACTTAAAAATGACCAGTGTTTGAGTTAGTAATGATAGTGCGTAATAATTTCTATCCATTTTTTTTTCTTTTTCCATCTCTTTCTTACGAAGCGAATATTTGCCAAGTCATTATTATTATAATACTAGTTTAAACTTTTTTTATTCAAGAGTTTTTTTTTTAATTTTCAGATTAAATAAAACGCCTAGCATATCATGCAATTATATAGATTTTTGTTTAATTACAAGCAAATTATAATTTGATTATAAACATACTTGAATTATAGTTTTTTTTATTAAGACTGTAATTTGTAATACATATAGTTCTTTGCTTTACATTGACATAGTTTTTATATGTTGTAATTGTTATGAAATATATGGAAATATTTTGTAATTAATTTGATTGTCTTAATTTATAAACAAAATTGTACAAATACAGCTGTATTTACCTCGCATAGTGCGGGTAATTGGTTCCGCCAATATCCAAACCGGATTAATGGAGAAATGAAATGAAATGAAAGAAAGGTATAAACATTATTTTGTTTACTAATTTTATAGATCTTATTTTTATTTTTCTTACTCAAATTTATTAAATAGTGAATTGATCGAAGCAATGTATTTTGAACTTTATGAATATTTTATTTATAATCGAATTTAAATTCAAGGAAAATGGCGTAAATTATGTTTTACATTAGATACTTTATTCCACATGTTTTTCTCTACGTAAAATAGAAATTAGTAAGTGTAATAAATGGAAATGATGGGAATCTAATGTATAAATATGCTTTTACGATGAGAGTACTTGTTTAAAATATTTAAATTTCATTTGTATTTCCAGTCGGATGTGGAACTCCTAGCTTGTATAGTTACGATTCTTGTAGAAATTAACAATTGGGACATTTCTTCTCCAGGTTCGAGTCACACCAAGGCAAAGTAAAATATTTGGATATAAACTTATCTAAAAGATTCACATAAAATGCAAATAGTAAAATGTTCTATATTATATTCAATAGCTAAGAAATGTATAGTGAAGGTATTGTAGATGTTATAGGAGAGTACACAAAACAGAATCATAATGTAGTGAAAGGAGATTCGTGGATATGGAGGCGGATGGTTCTATTCCTGCGGTCCGGTATTACATTGACCGCACGCACCGTCTCGTTATCATAGATGAACGCCATAAAGTGTTCAGTAGGCCCCATAAGTAAATGTTATCAGAAGATTTACTGGCGACGGGCGCGCGATGTGCGTTTCGTTTTTCATTGAAGTCACATAGCAATTAGTAATTGTAGAGAATAAGAAAGGGAATGATTAAGTCGAGTGTATAAATATAGGTATGGGCCGTAGGTGTTGCTGTGATGCCGAGATCGGATCTCCTCTTCTCGCGAGCAAAGAAAGGAGTTAGGGGTGAATACACTCAAAATGTTTATTTTTTTAATATAAAACCGATACAATAAAAGCGAACAAAAAAAAGAGAGAGAAGGAACGGAGGAGAAGAAACAACAAGAGGACGACGTGGATGAGGTTGAGGACGAGTCGTTGGTGGAGGAGGAGAGGTACTGGGAGTAAGAAGAAAAGAAGTGAACGACGACGACGAAGAAGAAGAGTTGTAACAGTAGCCGTGGGTAACCGGTTCATCGTGAGCTTAAGAGAAGGTAAGTTGAGCGTGAGGCAGTCCAGACGGTCTCGAGTGTTGTTGGGTGTCGCAGCCTCCTTCCTCCTTCTCTCTTGTCGCTCGTTCATTCCTTCAGCAACGACCGACGGGCCGGTCGGTTTATTGCTGTAATTGTCGGTTTCGCTTTAATACGTCGGGCACGTGCAAAACGGCAACTTGTTGCTTGCTCTGCTCTCTGTTACCTCTTCGCCGTCGCGTTGTCCGGTGGCTCCTCTACCATCCCCTAAACGATCGAAGAACGAACTGTACCGGACACGTGCCTGAACTGATCCGAACCGGGAACAGCCACCCCCAGGCTTCCTGCGACTGCCTCCGATTTCCTCCCTCTAATTACAATTAATTCCAAATCTTCTCTGTCTCTCTCTCTCTATATATATATCTCCTGCCTAGAGAAGATAATACGCACGCACGTATTAAATTCGGTTAATGTTATCGACAGCCAAATGCGATCAGCCAAGATCAAAGTGAAGTGCGCCCCCCTCAAAACCGCCCCCTCCGACATCTGTGTCTGCGTGTGCTCCAAGTGCTGAGTTCCACACTGTGTATATGAGTGAGTTTGTTTTGTAGATATAGCGATATGCTACCGTCTGCATGTTATGTCGTGACCTTTGTGCGCGCTGCTCTTTGGAACAAACATGCCGGAAGGTATTCTTCGGACATTTTCTAATGTTCAGGTAAATTTAATTAATTAATCCTTTCTCTATGCTCTTCTTCTCTCCCTCGCTCTAAAATTCTATCTCCATCTCCTCCGATCTCTATCAACCACCATTCTTGTGCCGAAACACAAAGAGACCACTCACAAAGAGGCGGCTCTAATTAAACAAGTGGAGATAAAAATAGTTCTTCTTTTGCACTCAGCGTCTTGCGTAAAAGCTTTGATTTATAATGAAGATGTCAGACCAATGACGAAACTATAAATCTCCTCGCGTCTCAATCTCTCCTCTCACACTCTCTTTTCCTCTCTCGCTCGCTCTCCCTGAATCGATTGCATTACATTCCATGCAATATTGGAGTGACTCGATAGTGGTTTCTTGTATGTGTCTAATGGATTTTCTGTGTTTCTTGATGCATACCATCGTGCCTCCTCCCGAAACTCCACGCAGCCTATGGCTCGATAATGCAAACTTTACATAACTTACACCCCAATAAATAGATATTTCGCAAGCGCGCGCTCGACCGATAAAACGGAGATTGCGTTTAACTTTTAACAAACTTTCCACCCTTTTCCTCCTCCCATCTGAGAAACTTCTTCTTTTTTAATTGTGCACCAACAATACATTTTTCCATCAGTTTCTTGTTTTCCGCCCACTATACGAAGATTAATTAGTATCTACGGACGTTGATGAATCGCTCCTCCTTCCGATGTTGGAACAAGTTCCTTCCTCTCCGGTCACCTATTTACTTGTTTTTTTTTGAGTGTGTGTTGTCATCGCGAATTTCCGTCATTACACCATCCTTCTTTTCATTCAAGTCATGTCGTCTAAGCCATCAATCGTCCGACGATTTTAAGCAATCTCAAATGCAAATTTTTCTCAGATTTCTTAAGATTACACCACAAAACCTATTCCATATTTCCACACACACACAAATTTACGTAAACCATACAAAAAAAACTTTTGTTGACAAATCGTCCATTATTTTTCATAAAAAATAATTAATTATTTATTTATAATAATGCTCACTTACATTTTTAAAGAGTATTTTATTTATTCATTCATAAACTTAAGTGATGATTTTAGTACAATGTAATGTAATTAAAACCCTCTAATTATCGAATTTTGGTCCGAGTCGGGACTAAGCAAGGGATCTGTAATTAAGTTTAGAGCTGTAAGCCTGGTGAGTCAATTAAAGTGAATATTGTATAGCACTTGGCGCCCTTTTCCCCCTTTTCATCACATCAACGACGATGAAGTGGATATCTTATCGCCTAATCTATCCGGTATAACGTAACTTCCACTTCAGATAAATAAAAAAGAAATAAATAAATAAGATTACATTGTTATTCACACCAACATCATATAGTCAGCTATACTTGAAATGTAACAACAATTTAAATTACGAAATATATAATAACTATTTTAAGAATTGATAAATAAATATATAGTGGGTTAACTTCTCAAAGTAACGGTTAATATACGTTATCCGAATACCTGATTGTTGTCCGAACATAAACATCTTTCGCAAAGTGTTCGTTATCCGAATTGTTCTCATTTCGAACTGTTCATCAACCAATTACTATATTGTAACTCCTTATAAAAAATATATTAAGTTTTATACATTTTGTCCTCCCGGTCAGATAGACTAATTTGGTCAGATGTTATTATTATATATTTATGTATTACAAAGACTTTACTTAATATTACTAATTATCAATGTCTTATAAATATTTAAATACTTAGATTATCATCTAATTCAGTAATTATTAACCTTTTTTTGTTGCGGCACACTTTTAACGATTTCAAAATTTGACGGCACACAAAGAAAAAGATAAGTTTAAAAGTTGTTTAGTTGCCTATACACTGCATTATAATTTTTACTATGAGAATCACTGTTCTAATTTGTAATGTTTCTTCTATTTTAAAATGTATTTTTATCAATTATATAGTCACTTTAAATACTAAGGGTGGGCGAGTTTCTTGAAGAATTTGTAATTCTTGATAAAATGGAACTCTGATCTCTTCAAATTGCTATAGACATAATTGTATAAAAAACTTGCAAAAAAATATTTTTTTATAACTTGAATTTAATTACTATAGCTTTGACATTATTAAAGTCAAACAAATTTTAATGTAATGAAAAATACTAAATAATAATAGAAAAAATATTATGGTTATAGATTAAATATTTGAAAATAGATTAAGTTATAGTGACAAAACTTAAAGTAATGTTCGAAATGATGATATATAGATATCAATTATTAATTACTCAATGCACGTTCAATAATAAATTGATCATAAACAGCAAAGAAAAGAAAAGGTAGCAGATATCACTACACACATTTATATATGCACAATAAATAAATCAGTCCAGCAATTAATTTATTTATGGAGTGATTTGTGGCATATAATGCTCCATAAATAAATAAACTTTTCGTTTCATTTCGAACCAACATAACCAGTTCTCCTCTCCCGTACGCACACTCTAATTCCTTGAATAAAAATGCACTCTGCCTTTGCTCCTCGTGTATCTTGTTGTTCTTTCATCCATTTCTTTCTTATTTCCTTTCTTTTCATTTTGTTATTCTTGATACACCCAATGCTTTTAGGCCACTCGCTCTCCTATACATATATACGTGTATATGTATGTATGTATGTGTGAATGCTCAAGAATTCTGGCCTTGCACAGTCATTTTCACTCTGAAATAATTTCAAAAGAAATCGAAGCAGTGCACGTCGCTTTCGTAAATGCCGCCGGTCATTTCAATGCAACGGAATCTGCATAAAATTGCACATTATTATTATTATCTATAAAAATCACTAATTTATTGTTACATAAATGACTTATTTATAAAATTTCGTACTTACATAAATGGTATGCAGATGCGGTAAGAATGTTGACGCAACTGTGGCGCGATTACCGCGAAGCCACGTCATTGAAATTTAATGCCACATGATAAATAAGCTTTATTTGCAAAGATTATTTTTCAAATCTTCAAATATTTATCATATCTACTAAATTTTAAGAAAAATAAACATATTAATGCAGCAATTACACAATAAATATATTATCGGTACAAAAATATTTGTCATTTCTTCCAAAATGTCAACAGATTTTTTGATCATATGAATTTTTTAATTACTCTTATCTTTTTGCTATAATAAAAAAACAGTGATATATAAAATATTTTTCATATGATTCATAATATCAATAACGTAGTTTTTCTTTATTTTACGAGGTTTTCTTGATAATTTTCTATTGACCACTATAATTATTAATATTTATTATAAGTTATTATGTTATAAAAAAAACTTAATTATATAAAATATTATTTTACATAATTACATTCACTTGCAATATTTGTCTTTGTTAAGAGTTTTCTCAAAATTTCCCATCTACCATTAATTCTATTAGAAACTATTTTTAGTTCGCAGTTGTTCCATATAATTTATAGTTGCACTATTATTTATAATATTTATTTCTAATTGTTTTTATAACATAAAATTTAGCTAAAAATATTATATAAATAATATACATTTCTACTTGAAATCAACGACTTTCTTTTAAAGTTTGTCAGTTTTTAAAACCCGGTTTTAGAAATTAGGGACTTCATCATATATGTATATGCTGCTTACAATCAATAAAATGACACAAAATTCAAAGACTCAACTACTCTTTTGCAACAACGAAAAAAAGTCTGGTACCAGTAATGAATGCGACGAATATTGTCTATTTTTACAAAAAAAAATATCTAAAACTAGGACCTGTTTGAGCAATAGATCTATAGACATTCCTTCCTTGTTAAAATCATATTTTCTGAGAAAAATAAAAAATAAAATAATATTTAGATAATTGACTATGCAGTAAATTTGTAATATTATAGAAGTTGTTAAGTTTTGTTTTGTGCGATTTTATTTTGTTATTATTTTAAATTTTGTATAAATATTATAAAAAGTTGTAAAACTTCTTTTGTCTCAATTTTTTGGGGAAAGTTTGAAAACCGGTTTTAAAGATTCAAAAACCGGTTAAGTATTGTATACACCCTACTTTATATATAATTGTGTTAAATGTATAAAATATTTTTTAATTTTATAGTTTATGAGACTTTCAAAAAAAAATTAGAATAATACTCTTGGATTTGGTTTGCCACCTTTTCTTTAATTGATTTGAATTTTTTTAACAATAAGTGCAGTATATGTTAAGTAATTACTACCTTAGAGTTAAAAAAAATAGTAATTGGATGTAATATTTTCCGCATAATTGCGTACAATATTTAAAATTGTTATTAGCTCTTGAGCTGAATCGGATTTATTACTACCTAGAACACCGGTAGTTATGTGCCTGTTTTTTCCTAAACCAAATAATCAGACACGCCTTGGAATGGTATGAACCTGCTACGTGAGTCACTAGCTAGAACTGCAGATTCTAATCTTACTATGGTTACATAGTTTAGTTAATAATCATTATTAACATATTCAACAATAATATACAATTTATTAATTAGAATTACTTATTTTTTACTTATATTTTGTGTGGTAGAAAACTTTTCACAATAACATTTTTTCATCATTAAATTCTTATAGTTATATTCTATATTCTTATATTCTTGTATGTTTTAATATTAATATTAGCTTTAATTGATTTGTTATTATATAAAAAAAAAATAAACAATGAAAAATTGTGAAAGACAATCTTGAGCTCCTTGAACTTTATTTGCAAGAAAGCAAACAGGACATTAAAACAATACCCATTAAAATAACCGCATTTTTTTCTCCATTGTGTTTACAGTTGCATAAGTTTATGTAATTGAAAATAATTAATTGCAATTTATTAAATATAATTAATAATATTGTAAGAAACATTCTCTTTTATTTAAATATTTTTATTGGCAAAAATTGTTAAAAAAATTAAAAATTAACGCAAAACAATTTTAAAATATTATGCTATAAATGCTACAACAATATGATTTTTTTTATTGAAAAAAATATTTCTGTTTGAGCGGATTTAATGAAATAAATGTAAAATTGACGTCATCGTATAATATGTATGTGGAATTTCTCTGTCCGTTTTGGAATTTCACGTATTCAATTGAAAATGTATATATTTCAGACGTTAACGTGCTTTAGAAGGAAACCTCACACATGAATTATACTTCTTGTTTGTAAATCTGATGGCTATATATCACTCCTACATATGGAATGTATATGCATTTATAGGCCTGGTGAAATGAAAAATAAAGAAAGAACTACGTAATGTTCTGCATGTCGGGATCATACTTAATAAATATTAGAAAAAATATATAATTTGATGTTATAATAAGTACAAAAACTAATTTTTATTGTTGATTTAAAAAGAGGTCATTTATTAAAATGAAACTTAAATAATTTGTTAGATAAATACCTGTTTGAAACCGGACTAATTGAGTACTTTAAATTTTTTAAAAATAGATTGCAAATAAACAATAATTTTTGTATAAAATAATAATGTTATAATAATAATATTATAATAATATGTTATAATAATAATATTTCAGTCTGTTTGAAACCGGACTAATTGAGTACTTTAAATTTTTTTAAAATAGATTGCAAATAAACAATAATTTTTGTATAAAATAATAATGTTGTGTATTCATTTTTGAGAATTTTAATTTTACTATAGTTAAATTGGATTGTACCAGGTATTGCCGTATATCATAAATTAATAGAAAATAAGACTTTTTTGTAGCAATTGTACTTGTTAATAACGTCATTGATCATTACATGACATACATTTTCAATGTAATATGTATTTTCAGTAATAATACTAGCTTAAATTCGAAATGATTTTCATTAATATTCACTATGCATTCAATGAAATAAACCAATTTGCTTGTCAGTAATATAATCTAACATAATTCTGTCAAAAAAACTGCTTGAAACTGCTCGAATAAGTCGGTATTCGAAAACCGAAACATTTTAAAGTTGTTTAAAAAAAGATTGAGTGTACATTGGATTGGATTTATAAGAAGTGTTTTTACTTTATCTGTATGAAGAAGTGTGGCAACTGCTAGTTTGTTTGTTTGAGAACTGAAATTATGTTCGAAAACCGAATTTTTTGTTTGTTTTTAATTTATGCTTGAGAACAAAAGCGTTCGAGATCCGAGGTTTCAATATATACACTTCTATAACTATATACTCACTCATCTTGAATCTTATATGTAATATAATATTTTTCATAAAATGTTGATATTTTAGAAACAACATTTTAGGTCATTTTTTATTGATTAAAAATTTGTCCTAGATACAAAACTAATCAAAGTTAATTTATGTATTTTAAAATTCCAGAATGTTAGTATTTTTCTTTTGAATCAATTATGAGGAAAGATATTTCAAATGTAAATCGTGAACATTCTGTTTATACAAATTGATTAATCTTTACTTAATTAATATTCATTGATAAAATTTACATAAATTAGCTTTTAAATAATCTCTCATCTATACAATATTACAATATTTTTTGATTGCTTGAAATGAACTTTCAAAACCAACAACTGTATATAATTTATTAGAATGATACTTTTTTCTTCTTCTTAATATTTCAATAAAACACTTGTTTAAATAAACGATGAGAGAAATAATTGTAATTCGTTTTTGTAAAGATGCATTCGTTGATGATGATGTAAGCAAGAATGAAAGAAATTCCAAAGCTCTTAGATCCTTTGAAATACGGCGAATAGTCGGTGATGCACAAATTGCAGAAGTGCAAAATAATTGCTTTGCGCGTTTGATATTCAAATTCATATTGCGAATGTTCCGCAACAAAAACGCGGATGCTGCGTATCGAGTATTACATAGAATAGATTGAATCGTTGGTACTTGCTTGCTTCATTCGCAAACTCGAATATTTGTTAGGAGAATTCTCTAAATTCCGTATATAGGAAAACTTTTCATATAAATTTCATTAAAGCAGTTGCATTAAAGTAATAAATAAATTAACGATTTTAGTTTATCAAACGAAAATACAACTAAAAGTTTGCAATGATAAATTATGTAATATGAAAGCAATATGTTATAAATTAGTTGTGTTTTAGTAAATAAATAAAAATAATTAATTTGATTTGAAATATGGAGAAAAACTTTGCTTCTACAGCAATACCTCGTATACTGCGGGTAATCGGTTCCTCACTGTTTGAAACCGGACTAATCGAGAAATTTTAAACCGCATAAAAATAAACTACTTATAAAAATATAGACTGTAATAAAAATACTTGATTATATAAAGCAGGAGTTAACAACCAACGGGTTCGGAGCCTCATGCGGCTCTTTTATTGCGGACTTGCGCCTCCTAACTCTAACATTCATTTCAATTTCTTAAAAATGGCTCTTTACTTCAAAAAGTTACCAATCTTTGGATTAAAGAGAAAACGATAATTATGTATAAAAAAAATAATTTTGTGCACCATTTTTTTAGGATTTATTTTTATTTTGTTCAATTAGAATTTACTTTGTTCTGAAATTTTCACACCGTATTATAATGAATCCGCACAATCGAAGCCTTGTAAATTGAGTATTAAAAATAATATTTTAAATATTTTATGACATTACTTCGCATAGTGCAGGTATGCAAAGTTCCACACTGTTTGAAACCGGACTAATCGAGAGATTCGGAGCCTCATGCGGCTCTTTTAACGAAGAATTGCGTCCTTTAGCTCTGACAATGATGGCTAAATTGCAATATTCTTTTCACTATCTTGAAAATGGCTCTTTGGTTCAAAAAGTTGCCGATCCCTGGTATAATGAAAAAATAAACGATAATTTATAAATATTTTCGTGTAGTATTTTTTTTTATATTATTTAAAATATTTGTGAAGCGAATTCTCTCTATTCCTTTGGTTGGAAAGCTTTGCTTTGAAAATGTGCCATTAATGGAATGAATAAATAAATAAGTGATTATGAAACGTTTTAAATTATAAAACGAAAATATAATCTCACATTCTTAATGATAAATTATTTATAATAAACAAAAATAAATTACATGCAAAATTGTGTTTGCGTTTGAGAAAATAAACAAAAAAATAAAAGATCAGAATATATTTAATGAAATGTAATACTCATGTACAAGTATCCCCCGAATTACGAACTAGTTCCGTTTCAAAGTGTTGGTCGTAAGTCTGCATAAATTAAAAAAAAATAGATTAAAATAGACAAAATACTTACTTACAAATACTTTTCAATGTAGACATCACAATTATTTAATAGCAAAACGACAAAAGAAACAAATGCAACAAAACAGATAGTACATCTTCCAAAAATATTATATTTTATTAAAGAAATTATCAATTTTTGTTTGGACAGTTAATTTTTTTTATCACTATATATCTCCTTGTAACAAGTTGGAGCTTTTAGAATTTTGTTCGTTAGTCCGGGAGTTCGTAAGTCGGGAGATACCTGTATTACAAGTATTTGGTACTTATACAGCAAGTTTTAATTCAAACATGAAATTTTTTAATGCGATTTGTTAAATTCTATTGATGGGAATATTTTTCTTTTAAGTTATTTCTTAATGGAATAAATAAATAATTAGGATACGTTTGTCATTATAAAACGAAATGAAACTGGTAATGATAAATTACCTAAAACAAAAATTATATAACAAATTCTCTTTGCCTTTGAGAGATAAATAATTCAAGAGAGAAATAAACAAAAAATTGTATCGAATATTAAAAATAACAAATTGAATTTTCAGTACTTGTTTGTTTGTATTGATTTATATTCAAATTTTTGTAATGTGAATTTTATACACTGTATTGGTGGACTTTAATATGTTTTTTTGAGTATAAAACAAAACAAAAATGCGATGATAAATTATGTGAAATTAATAAAAAAAATAAAAAAAGAGAGAAAAGCAAAAATATAAATGAAACGTTGAAGCGGAGTAAATAAATAAACGGGACTACGAGTTATGGATATTCAGTGCGCCATAAATAAAATTGGACTAGGAGTTATGAAGGTTAAACCATCATCTATGAGATGCGTTGTAGGATGGGTCTGAGTGGAACCGGTCTAGGTAATGGTTTAATATAGTGATAATAGCAATATAATTTCGCATCACTTATGCACGCGGTTATTTAGCGCTTTTTCCTTGGTTTCTTCTCGGGCATCGATGTGGGGATTTTCTGCAATTTTCTGCACACTCACACGAGAACCTCATTATTGGCCACTGTTCCGCGAAGCCGCGATTTAATAATAATCACTTTCTAATTAAATTCCAGCAATACTTCATCGCCGATCGTGTTAAACATTTAATTAACAGAGACCGGTTAATTGCGGACACTAATAACTATGTTCGTTTCGGTCCGGGAAATTACATAGTCGCTATTTAAATCATAAATGCTTAAATGAAATTTAATATCGACATGCATAACAAACAATTTTTATGTAATCAAGAGAGAATTTGCATATATATATTATGTACTATAGAGTTATAGCTCGATTAACGAATAGGATGAGTTCCACAAAATTACTTTGTTAAGAGGTAAAAATAATATGGCAAAGATGAAAAGTTTTGTTAGATAAACAGTCTACTTGTATACAAAAACTCGACAAAAAAATGAAATTGCAGACTTCGTTATATCAAAGCTTTGTTATCATAGGTAACGTTAATCGAGTTATGACTATACAAGACTAGTTTATTATAGATATTTTTTATTTCCATTTATTGATTCAAATCGACATTTATGTTCCTTTTTAACTCTTTGATAGCATTGTCTCATGCCTAGTGATGTTGATTCAGTTGATATAGCTATCTGATTCAGTTGTCTACAAATTTTGGAATTTAGAGTTAATAAGTACTTTAGTTTATATAAAAAATATTTATCAAATGCTATATAGACTGTTGTAATTCTCAATATAATTACTAAATACACTCGTCATCTTTTTATGCGGTTTTGAAGTTATGCGGTTTTTATTTAAAGAAGCATTTTTTTAAATAACTATTTTAGGCCATTTTCACACAAACCATTTCATCGAAAAATATGATAATTTGAACGAGCATTCAAGTTTCAAAGCGAGCTTCAGAATTGCATTTCTGGATATCAGGAATTGTACAAAAAAAGTAGCAAAGCCACCGCAAAGTTTAATCACTAATTATATTGTCAAAGGGAAAAAATCAACATGCGAAGTTGAGATTAATTTTACTTGCGAAGAATCATTATTCTCTGAGCATAGATCTGATATGCTGACTATCTCTTCTAGTGATGAAAGTGATTTCGAACCTGTTCGCAAATTATGCCGAACACTTTCATATAACGACGATAATTTTAAAAAAAATGTGAAGAAAGATTAACTTTCATAAAAAAATTCTGTATTTTTTTTTGTAATTTTTTTCCGTATAAATTTAGAAGGAATATGTTAAGATTACATTTTTCTGAAATTTAATAAACTTGTCTATGTTTGTTAACGTTTTTATAAAATTATGAATAAACATTTCAGAAAGAATATAGTAAGACTAATTATTTTTCTGAAATTTAATAAATCCTTTTTTATGTGATTTTTGGTATATTGTAACTCATTCTTTTATGCGGTTTTTAAAAATTATGGAACGTATCCTTTATTTTTATACGTGTGTCTAGTCCTTTTTCTGCGATTTATTTTTATGCGTTTTCCTATGGAACGTATCTAGCGCATAACAAGAGAACCAAGTGTATTACATAAAATAATAACTACATCCGATTTAAATTATTTTTATATATAAATGAAGAAATAAATATTGTAAACTATTGTTTTTATGTTAAAGCGTTATTTTTTGTTGAATAAATTGAGCTATTGCGCTTGACCATCAAGATTAAGCAAATCTTAATTCTATTTATACCAATATTCTATTATTTATGGACTGTATATTATATTTAATCTATAACTTGCAAATATCTTCTTTGTTAATTAAACACAGGCAGAAAAACATACGTCAATAAGTCCAATGTTTTTTTTTTAA
The DNA here is from genome assembly GCF_001412225.1 of Nicrophorus vespilloides. Taxonomy (NCBI): domain Eukaryota; kingdom Metazoa; phylum Arthropoda; class Insecta; order Coleoptera; family Silphidae; genus Nicrophorus; species Nicrophorus vespilloides. The sequence goes on from NW_017097852.1 coordinate 14,891, forward strand.
TTATTGTTATTTAAATTATTAACGATATAAATCAAATAATATATAAAGTACTTATTATCTTACTTTTTGAAATAATAATCTTTGAAATGTTAAAATTAACTACTAATTTATTTTATGTGGAAATTTTTAATAGTTAGTTTGATAATAATACATAATCTATAAAATTTAAAAAGATGTGATAAAAAATTTATTATTTACTTAGTAATTATTTCATTCCAATTTTTAACGGAACACCTATTAATTTTTCCCGGAACATACTTTGGAAAACGACACAGCATATTCGATTATGTAAAATAACGAGAAGATAGTATCAGCCAAGACTTGAAAAAAATAGATATTTGGTCAAGATTTGTTTTCTACATTTTATCGTCTTCAGAGATTTTCTGACCATGATTTTCCATTTCAAATGCTTCTAACCACAGTTTCTTTCACCTGTTGACTATATAAGCCATCATTTAAGATACTTCATAAGATTTCCAATAAGATCCTAACTTTTATTAAGTCTAAGTAATACTACATTTTATTATAATTCACAGCGTTTTCCACCTGGGATATTAACCACCATATAATCGACAAGTGACAATTCATCCAACTTAACAATTGATTATATAAAAGTATATTAATTCAACTTTGAATTGTTGATTTAATATTACAGTTAAAATAAACTGCTTGTTAATTCTAATCAGTTTATCTAAAACAAATTGAATAACCCAGTCACATAATAACATCAGGGGGTTCATTCGGCAATTCCAAGTTCCACATAGTTTAGTAATTCCAATCGAAAACACAGCAAACAATCTCCAACTCACCTTGACTACAATTGTTGCACGTACACAAACTTCTAAAAAAATAACCTTACTAAATTGATTTAAAAAATTTAAAATTGTAACTAGATATAGATTTCAGTAAGTTTTGTTTAATGGTAATTGATGCATATACATCAATACTTGAGACTTGACTGTGGGAAAAATTAGATAATTTATTGATAAAAAAAATGAAATTTTTAAATCGGACTACTTTAAGTATTGCAGTAGTAATTCTAATCTCGAATTGAAGAATTTAGGTCAGTTTTCGATGTACAAATCAATAACCCTTGCTAAATAATAAATAAATATTCAGGACATTAACATCCATGTTATTTTTATTTTGTTATTTTTTAAATTTCCAGTACAGCCATTAAACATAGAACTTTCTGAATTAATTATGTAATTGCTTTGCGTCCTGTACATTTGAGCATTGTACTTTTTATTTTATTCATACGAATCGAATATGATTTACGAGCCACAGCCGCACATCAATATTCGAAAAACCAATTGTTTATTTAAATTGCAAACAATTGCAATTTAGCATTCTACATGCGAGCTAATAAATTATTTCCCTAAAAAAAATGTACATTTTAAAACGACTACAGGACATAAAGCAAAACTCATTACGTTTACAGCAGTTACAATAATGTTTGGGAATATCCAACAAAATAAATCTATATACAGAATATTTATATCAACTTTTGTAGATTTTTTTTGAGTGTAAATTAATGATACTTTTAGTCAAAGGAAAGTGTCATTTTATGAATGGAACGAAAGCAGTATTTGCATGACCTATAGAGCGCATTGCAGGAATTTGAGGGGGCATTAATTAAAGAATGCTCCATTTTTCGCAAATTGCAATTGATTGATTGAAATTACCTTAATTACTTCGCACTTTTAACTTTTTTGAAAGCGCTCTTATGGTGTACCAATAAGAGATTATAAAAAAAGATTTGAGTGATTCAAACATTTCAGTGCAAGTCAAGTATGCTTTGAACAGGAATTTGAATAAATAAACAAGGTTTGAGTTTATATGGGTGGCAAAGAACAATAATATTAATGTTTACTTCCTTTCACTTGGCATCTCTTCACTGTTTTCTTACTTCGAGAGATACCTTTTCGGTTTTTTACATACTATTGTGTAGACTGGCCCGCAAATATGTTAATTTTGGCCCGCGGGCCACGAGTTAGACATGCTTGTTGTAAGTGATTCAATTGAAATGTTTTAAGAACTTAATATAAATTGAAGTTGTAATATTTTTCATTTGTCATTTATTGTAATATTTTATGACATATTGGTGGAATCTCGATTATTGGATCGGTTTCCAAACAAAAAATTAAGAAAAATTCAGTTTCTGACCAAAAATTAAAAAGAAAAATTTCCGAAAAGAATACAATAATCTCACTTTCCGAACAGAATTTCGATTCCCCTATACATTCACAATTACGTGAGATGTATGTAGTCTTATTCAGCTGTCATTTTTTGAAAGAAAAGTCTAGCAAACGATTACTGTAACATTTCCTGACCTACAGTGGAACCTGACTTATCAAACAAGTTGATTCTCTAAAAATTCGGTTCCCGAACAAAATTACAAAAATAAACTCGGATTCTGAACAAAAAAAGAACTCGCTTTCCGAACAGAATTTAAGTTCCCCTACACAATTACGTGAGATATTTCAGCATTCATTTTTTGTAAGATATTAAACGATTACTGTAATATTTTTTGACATATTAAACAACTTGATTTTCAAAAAATTCGGTTCCCGAACAAAATTACAAAAATATACTCGGATTCCGAACATAATTTAGGTTCCCCTACATACACAAAATTACGTGAT
>NW_017097852.1:17548-32715 GCF_001412225.1 Nicrophorus vespilloides
TTAGCTTTTTTCTTACACCATCATCTGGCCTCTATACAAATAAAGTGAGGCTGTATTTTCATGTATATTTTTTATATTCATATAATTTTATAGTTATTTATTAATAAATTACTATAAACTTTCTTTAATGTTTTAGAACACGATTTTATGCATGAATATAATGAAATGTCAGTAAACAGTGAAATTTTAAATCCTAAAAACTAAATCTGAAACATCAAACATAGGTTAAAAATCTTGCTGAAACAATAATGTTATTAGACCAGTCGATATATCAAAGAAAAAAAAGACTAATTTGAAAATGAAAACTATATTATTGTACATAACATGAAGTTTCAAAATATCTAGTTTTGAAATATGAAAAATGTTTAAATATAATTTTTATAAAGTACTGAATTATTCGTTTTAAATGTATAAGGAAAACATATTCTCTCATTTAGTAACAGTTTAGTAAACTGTATGTGTTATTCTAAATTGCTTCTGATTTTTTTTTGGGGAAATTTTAAAGTATTAATTAACTGTTTGCTTTTGCTAATTATGGCATTTTATTTCAAAATATTTAACTATCAAATGTTGTCAATTATTGTATGTGTTTTTTTTTAAAGAAGAAGAATCAACTATCTTTTTCATTTCTTTAATGCATAAATAGTTTGAGCAGATGTTTGAATTCAATTTCATTTGAGTGAAGAGGTTAAATATGAATGGAGTATTTTGCCTGGCTTTCCGCATACTCCGATCACAATAAATTAAGATTTGCGAGCTCCGAGAGAAAAATGGTCGTCTTTATATTTGAAGAGTTGATGCAGTAGGACTATAGCAGTGGAATGCCATTCAATCAGAAGAAGTACTGTCCGCACATAATCTCCTCCTTTCAGACATTGATCCAGCGAAACGAGATGAATAAATACACATTGTACGAATAATCTATTGTTAATTTGCAGGATAAAATCATTGTGTGCAATTCCATGCCCTTTAGGGAGTAAAAACGATAGTGTCTATCAGCCAACCGCAAACTAATCCCCCCTCGGCTGGAATTCAAAAGGGCACTAATATGCTCCTCAATCTGTTATAGAAAGATTTATCGCCGCTGCGGTAGAAAACCCACCCCTAAAACCCTCTATTAGTCCTTCTCGGTTTGCGCAAAGATTATATCTAATCCTCTGCATATTTTATCAGGCATATTTAATATCGGATATCCTTTCAAACTGCACCATAAAAAAAGAAACAGATCAACGACTTCTAGTACTTTCGGATTAGCGATTATAAAATGCAACAGCATAAGAAAATAAAAATGCGAGTAGCATTCAAAAAAAACACAGAGGCAGAACGAAAAGGATGAGGAAGTAGAGAAAAAAAACACGTAAGCGGTAATGGAAAAAATGCGCGAAAAGTTTTATAATCTTATTCGCGCTTTCGCGGAGAAAGAAAGTTCGCCACTCGTGGAAGTTTATTTTTGAAAGGAAATATACAGCTGAAATCTTCCTCCAATCGATGCAATATTTATAAATCGCAAATTCCCGATGCTTCTTTGCGAAACGCAAATAAAAAGAATGCATGACAGGTTTCTTCGAGTTATTTCCCATTGATTCACAGGCAGGACGAAAATGCTCGGAGATAAAGAAAATTATGCATCCTTCGGTGAAAGCTTCGCATCCATCTATTGGTTAATAGAGTCGAATCGTATATTAAGCGTTTCATAATGCGACATGTTTACAGCTATCGAAATTTACGTTCACATGAATGAGTCGGCTTTGAAAGGTGATTTAAATGAAAACTATGCCAAACACAGCTTTCTTCTAGTAGGTATGGTAATTTTAACATGAATGATTAAATTGTATTATTTAAAATATCCGTAGTCTATCAATAATTTGATGTTTCACAATTGACAGAATTAAATCAATTTATATCATAGATGGATATTTCTACTCTACGAATGTGCTTCTTGATCTTCCACACGCTTTCCGAATAGAATTTTGGTTCCCCTCCATATTCACAATTACGTGAAATGTATGTAATCTTCTTCAGCTATCATTTTTTTGTAAGAAAAAGTGGAACCTCAGTTATCAAACTTGATTCTCAAAAAAATCGATTCCCGAACAAAATTAAAAAATAAACTCGGATTCCCAACAAAATCGTATATAGCTTCTTCGATTAGTCCGGCCGGATTCACGATAATCCGGTTTGAATTAAATATCAAAACTAATGTATAAATGATCTTTTTTTTCAACTTTATACAGCCAATGCTCGTTTTGCTCTATTTACTTACAAATAGTCCGGGATATTTGGTGTCAATTTTATTGCCAGAGACAACAAAATTGACCAATCTAATAAGCCTTCTTCATTAATTACATAATTCATATTTTACGTTGAAAATAATAGTTTCTTTTATTCAGTTTTGTCAATAAATTTGTCCACATCAAATCATCATTTTTTGTTTATATATTTTATTTATTTATAGTTCTTTATATTTGACCAATAAGTGATTATTATGTCAGTTTTTAATTAATTATATATTTTATTTTTTTTATATATAATTTCACAATATATTTTTTTTTTCAACAATCCCAAGTAGCAATTACGTGTGTTATTACAAAAGACCAATTATAATACAGATTTATTATGAGATATGTGTAACAATAAAACATGATAATGAGAACATGTAAGACGTAGTAGAATACAAATACGAGAAACAGTAGCCTCGAGTTGTTCAGAAACTTGAACCGAAAGTGAAATTTCTTTGTGGAGTTCGCAACTTGTTTTATGCGAGATGCAGTATAGAATAATCGTATCACGCTCATGCTTTATGTTTATATGTGCGTTCATTTATTGCGAATAAAATGCATTTCAATAGTTCTTGCCTCAAGTATTTCAAAAAGTTTCCGGAAACTTTGTCTTCGAAGGTTTCGAGCGAAATTGATTTGTTGTCGGAGAAGAGAAGAGAAAAGAAAAGTGATTCATTTGGCAATGTCCTCTTCTTGCCTATCACTTTTGAACATCTACAGGTATAACATTTCTCAAACTGTTACGATCTTAGAAAGTTTAACTAATAAATAAATCAATTGTGAGTTTACTTAACTTCTTTTTAAAGTTATCTCTAGTAAGTTTATACTAAGTCAAATTGTTTTAAATCAATTACAGTAATTGATTCTGTCAATATCACGCACTGCTTGAAACCGTACTAATCGACGATTTTTAAATCGAATAAAACCAAAAAGCACAAAAAGAGACTTGTCTCTATAGAGGAAAACAAAAGATCATTTATATATAAAAAAAAAATTGTGTACCATTTTTTTAAATTTATTTTTCTTAATTGAAATTGTGTTTGTTTAGTATTAACTGTAGTAAATTTGCACCGACTGAAACCGCATTATTCCAGGTAATTTTGTAATTTAAATTTCATAATATTTGAACTTTTTAATATAAAATCCCTATATTTCATTAATTTGCTTCATAATTATTGAATAATTAAGAACTTAAAAAGTATTGGTTAATAATTTTATAGAGAAATATTAATTTAATATTGATTATTTAAATTGTTGTCAATTTTTGTCTCTGTCATTTTACAAAATTTTGAACGTTATTTCTTTAACGATTTCTAGAAATAATGGTAAGAAAGTAGAAAATTGGTTACATAAAAAACTATTAAAATATTATTATTTCTATTTAATAATAACTTAATAACTTACACACTTAATTTTTTAAAGTTATAACTACAATAATCATAAAATATTCCAGATTTAATAGGTAAAATAATATTTATTGTAAATGTACTTGTATAAGTACATTATATATTTTATTTTACCTATTAAATCTTTACAACGTGTATTAAAGTGTTAAAAGAACGAATTATCAACACATATTCTTCTTTAGTTTCTTTTCTAAAAGAGAATATTTTTTAATGTAATATTTTATAATATTAAATAATTAAATAAAACTATTTTTTGGAATGCATTATCGATATTGAAATAATTCCGTTTTTAGTGAAAATTGTCTAATAAATTTACATCTTTATGTCAAAAAACAAAGCTATGTGAATATAATTTTGCACTTATCTAAATTGTAGTAATATAACAGACTTTACTATATTAATATTAATATAATACTAATATATACCGTATTTGTCGGACCATAAAGCGCTATCCAATTTTTAGTCATTTTTTTCATAAATGTGAGTGTCAAAGTTGTGTGTTATTGCCGGATATATATATCAATAATAACATATATATAAAATGGTGACACAACTTAAGAGCGCAGGACAAAAGTTTGCAGTAACAAAAGCGCGTACTAAAACAATTACGTCAAATATATGCACGACATTCAGTGCCTTAAGTTACTAACAGGGCGACTAATAGCCGAATGGTTAAGTCGCCCTACCAACGTACCAGTGATCACAGGTTCAAATCCTGGTCAAGCCAGGCCCTTTGTGAAGACTCTCGGTGCTTGCAGCAATAGGGCCATAGTTCATCACAGATGGACAGTCAAATGAATGAGGTTCAGCATATGGACCTTCAGCCAAGTCGATGGATAATGACAGTGTTATGGAAGAGCAGCAGATTCACAGTGAAAAGAAATAGTGGAATCGCAGAGCATCAATATACCATTGAAATCAATCTACAAGACGACTACCAATTTAGAAATTAAAAATTAAAAATCAATATAATGATAACTATCCACCGATATAGTGCACTTTACTGTGCACTTTCGTCCGCACGCTATTGTTACGCAAAATTTGGGTTCTAATTTTTCCTTAAATTTTCCGCTTGCTGTCCTCAAAATGAATGTGCGTCTTATACATGGAAGCGTCTCTATACTTGGAAATACGATATTTACAAAAAAAATAATGTTCAAATAATCATATATAGTTGTATTGTCAAGGAAAATCGACAAAAACAAGCATTATGCTAATTTTTTTCCTCTTTTACAATTCCCACCAACTGTATTCGAACGAAAAGCAATAATATTAAAATCGTCATTTCCGACGAACACTTTCCTTCCACATTTTTATTTTCCATCCGTATCCGATCGCATCCGTTTGAAGTCACCCCACGCATCCGCCCATCCCCAAAAATACGGCACATTGATGCAATTTATACCCAACTGTATTTGCATGGCAAGTGATTCTTTGCTATGTAGATGGCAGATTTGAGTCGATGCTCTCTCCCCCATGTCTGTATGTTATTTTCTTATTCTTCGTGTTTCCTCTTTTACCCTTCGATCGACTACAGGTGAAGCGAAACCGTCTCTTACATAATGCGAACTTGACGATAATCGTAAAACAATAAATCCTCTTACCGAAACTAGATCCCATTCAGCAATGAAACCCTCTAAAATTAAAGCGTTCTTTAAGAGTTCCAACTCTCCCCTCCCAGACGACAATGATTTCATTTAACTTCTGGAGCGTGTTCTTCCGCACTTCTTCCTCCCTTCTGGCACATACACATATATATTTTTTTCAGTATTCTCAGTTTCGGCGCCAGCTGAAAAGTCGGCTGCATGTGTTACTGTTTTTATTGGAAAAGTTTTTTCTTGGTATTATACGAATGTGCGCGTGCTGTGTGTGAATGCAATAGAAACTGGTTTGAATATTATTAAAGCTTCTCTTTATCAACGGATTAACGTGGAATGTAGTATTGCGTGTCTTGCGACAGATTATTTCGTCCTGTATCCTATTTTTTTCTAAAATGCATTTCTTTAGTTTCACTTTTATCAAACACTTAGCGTTAACGGGACCTTTAGAAAAAAATAGGCACATTCCAACTGAGAATTAGTTTTTAATTTTGGAATTAAGCGATGATTGATTGTAATTAGTAGTCATTTTTTGTTGATATTTTTAAAGAAAACTCGTCATCTGCTTATCCTTTTAAATATATGTAAATACATAATAGATTTTAGATTTTCTATTACTATTGAATATTTTAGAAATCGACTGTATATGCAGAATTTGATGCATATTTATTGTTAACTAATTATAAAATTACATTTATTTAGAATTTTTCAATTTTATAAAAAAACCAAATTAATTTGTAATTTAATAATGTAATTTTATCAATTTAAAAATATTATATAATTAATAAATAACTTTAAGTTCATTTGTGTAATTATGCAAAGTACATAATCGAGATACTATTGCATCAGACTGTTTGAAACCGCACTAATCGAGGATTTAATTTGAATTTTCTATTGCTCATTTATACATGTATATAATATATAGAAATAATTGTGAAGTATTTTTATCGAATTTATTTTTATTTTGCTCAATTAAAATTTAGTTTGCTTTCAAAATAACAAACCTTTGTTTCGGACTATACGAAGTATCGCTATATTATTTACTGGTTTGTAACAACTTTATATCATAAATAATTATAGATTTAAGTTCATTTTTATATTGATTATCTTATATAATTGTTTACTTGATTTACATCTATAATTTATTATATTCATATACGCCGTGTAACTATAATGCTCGTTTTGAGCTTATTTGCTTTGTTTAGTTTATATCAAGGGATGTGCTATTGTTTTGTCTAGTATTATATTTCATAACTTGAAAGTTTATGTTATGGATCAGTGTATTTCTCTCTCTATATATATTCTTACTGTGATAATAATAATTATGACTATACTTTTTGTTTTAAAATAATATTTCTTTGAAGCATTATTTTTTTGTATCATATTTCAATATATGCAAGTTTTTCATAACAAATCTAAATAATACATCTTCGTACTCAAATATTTAATATCAGTTCTTTTTAATTGCAGCAATACTGACTAATTGGTTTCTACACAGTAACTTTCGAAACCGGACTCATCGAGGAATTATATCTATAAGAAATGTTATAATTGTTTCAAAGAACTTATATATATTTTTTTATTTGAAATAAATACAAAAATAATATTAGTAAATAAAAAAAATGAAGAAAATATTATTTATGTATATAATTTTCTGAGAAAAAAATGTTTACTATGTAGTAACCAATTTTTTTATTTACATTCTTATATCATTTTAGAACAAACGTCATTGTTAATATTTCATTAATTTTGAATGTTTACTTTTATATATAAATACACACAATGATGGAGTTTTAACCATACTTTAACTTAAAATGAATCAATTATCATTTATTAGTTTACACAAATTTTCTATAAGATTATTTACATTTACCAACATTTCGTTATTAATATTACTTAATAGATTTTACATTGGTATGATACTTTTTTATTTCATTGCAATTTAAAATAAATTATATTATTTTTATCGAATAATTTCTTGATATAGTATTTATTTAATAAAATGATCATTTTTATTTCATTTTGTTAATATTGATATCCAAATATTAAGAACAACTGATCACATAATAAGCAAGGAGTATAAAAATAAGTTAATGTTTACTTTTATATCATTTCGTTAACTTTAATACAGATTCCTTTTATGATTCATATGGGTTTTTTTGTTATTGTAATTACATCAATGCATCGCATAGTCCGGCTTTAATTAATCTGGATTTACATAGTACGGTTTGTTTTTTGAAACATAAATGATCATTTTTTTTCAATTTACATGTGAGACACTTTTTATGCGGTTTATATTTATCATTTTTTGTATGTATTTATTTAAACTAAATATATTACAATAATATGCTCTTACTTTTTCCTTTCATTTAGATTATTTTGTTTTAAAAATATTGAATAAAATTAATTACAGAACATTTTAATTGAATAATTAAATAATAAAATCTAGATTTTGCAACTAAATATAATACCATTATAATGTTAATAGATAACAGCTGTTGAAAGTCAAACAATGTATGTCGAAGATTCTACTTATATTGGTGACCAATTAAGGGCAAATAAATCGAATGATTATCTTGTATAAACTAGATAATTAGCAACGTATGTAAAACATACATTCACATGACTGAAGGCCTTTTAGGTTAATGGCCAGTTGTAAGTGAAACCTTTTAACAAATCCAGATACCAATGAAATACCATTGCAGGCGCGCTTTGCTATTTAACAAAAAATGCTAAACATTTAAGTGTAGGTTGTTCGGAAGGTCACGTTTTTTGCTTTTAAATGTAAAAGCATATGTAATGTAAGCAGTTAAGGATTCGATGCTGCGAGATCATTACTATAGACATGATAAATGACCAAAGTCTACATCGAGAAAGGGGCGAATGCATAATGAGGGGTCGAGAGCACTCGAACAGAAGGGTCTGATCCGAAGTGTTTCAAAACCCTCAAAAAAAAAGCGCAGAAAGAACAAAGAAACGAAGAAAAAAAGCGCAAACACATTTCCTTGCTCGGTTTTTCTTGTTATACGTGTAAGTTTTTTTATATTCACCGTCGGACACTTAAAATTAACACGATTCCGACGGAATTAGGCAAATCATGATTATTCGACGCCCTGGGAAGAAAATTCCAATAAAGATTTTTTTTACATCCCCGTGATTCCGCATCGAAATGAAAACCCCCGGACAAATTTCCGCAGCTCCAGAATATACACACATTATTCCGAGGAATATACATCATCCCCGTACATATTTTCACGTTCGTTTTTTTTTGTGTAGTTGTTGTTTTATTTTATTTTTATTTGCATGTGTGCGGTCCACCGTCTGTTTTAATTATTGCTTCATTTTCGCCATCACTTGCATCCCGGATGACCGAAACAAATTGCGCATTCTTTGCAATCCGCACGTTTATTGATCCCTGTTACACAACCTTCGGCTCTGATTTGAATGCTTCGCCGCTTGTTGTCTGCTCGGTATTATACTTCTTCATTTTTTTTGCTCTGTTCTTCGTTCATTTATTCTTTGTTTCTGTGTAAGAGTAACCTGAGTAAAGAAGACGTTCGTTTGCTATTACTCTTTCTGGCTAATTTCCTGACTACAGGGCAGGGAACTGACGTCTAACGGCTAAAGTCAACATTGTTTAAAAGTGTTTTCCCCGCTGAAATAATAATCGCGTTTACTCTGCATAAATGTGTTCCAGACGGCCTCGCGAGTCCAGATTTTCACCTACAAAAAATCCAATAAAAATTTAAAGAAAATACTATGGAAATTACCTCAACAATAGTTTTAAACGTAAGAATCATTTACTGTTGAGAGCTTTCCGTTTTTTTTTTTAATTTAATTTAATGTAATTGCATATTTTCACAAGTCACATAAGAACACATTTAAAAAAGGTAATTATAAAAAATAAAATAATTATTTTAAAATTTTAGTAATAAAATTAAATTTTAATATTATACCAATAATATTAAAGAACTGCAATCGCTTACATAATTATTCATGTAAATTTAAATGAATTTTCTAAAATTTGTCTTATTTTATTCAAGTCAATAACCAGTAATTAGTAGAAAACATATGTCCACACTTAATTATTTTCCAAAAATCTAGGAACACGTATGTATAAAATACGATTTTTTCCTTTTTAATTACTCAATATGCGGACTTTTCAAAATGTATTCAGAATACAAAAATACGTGCTGTGAATTAAGCAATAGTCTATTAAATGAAATAATAATAATCTTCATTAGTTACAATACAACCAAAGGGCGATCGATCTAAGTCTTCCCCCTAATATGAAATATTTATTCTTATTATGAGAAATTTCATATTTATTTTAACCTTTAACTACGCACTGAAATTTCTCTGTACTACTAGCGCAGTGTATTTTATACAAACTCAGTGCATTATGCCAAACTCAGTGCATAAATTACTGTATTACGGCAAGAATTATTTTTTTATGTTAACTAATGCTTTTTTATTAAATTCATAACTATTTGTAATACATTAATATAATAATTTCTGAATCAAAATTGTCGTCATTGCCCTCTATATAAGCGTGAGTAGAGGTATCAGCATCGTCTGCTATTACATCAACACTGCAGAGCAAGAACGAACATGCACAAACTCAACTTCTTTGTGCCGCATTCAACACTTTGGGCATTGGTTACGTTAAATGTCATAGATGGGGGAAACAAAATATATATGAGGTACCATTTTTTAATTATAATTTGTTTATATCTTTTATGTATATTTACAATTAACATAAGTTGGTAGGATAATTGTATTCATTTAATTATAATGAAAATAATTTAAAAGTTTTTTTTTATTAATTTTTTCAACCTTTATTTATTACTTGAAATATGCCACATTCTGGAAATAAACAAATATTTGTTTTCCATGAGAAGTTAACTAAATAATAATATTGACAACACTTAAAAAATATTAATTCTAAATAGATCATTAAACAACTAAATAAGAATAAAGCTCTTTGGCACAGATTGTGTCCAATAAATATGTTTAAATAAAAAATAATTAAAAAAAAAATCTTGTTTAAATTCTAAAGTTTTGCTTCACTTATATAAACAATTCAATTTAATAATGTTTCCATTATTTTCCATCAAATACAAATTATACATAAGTAAAATTTGAATACAATGTTTTCTCAATATTTTTTTTTTGTAAAAGAAAGTAAACATAATTAAATATTCTTTTTAATGTACAGTATTTCATAGTTAATTTTTACAAATATTTTTATTAACTATATATATTATAAATAGTACGTACATTTTTAATAACAAATTACTGTTATTAAGATCATTCCAATAAGAGTAGTAACGTCAAATGTAAAAATCAATTTAAATGAACAAGAAAGAAATTAATGGATTTTTACTAATACATTATTGTAATTTTAGTAGTATTATTTGCATTTGTTATAAGATTTTTATTCTAATTGATCATTATGTTAATGAGCTTATATTTTTATATGAATATATCTTATGTTATGCAAATCTTCTCTGGAATTCTGCTAGTTGCCCTCGACTTAGGATACCTATCGATGCTTAAATTCCACAAATTGGCAAATATTATACGACAGCCGAGACAGTGTTTTGTAAATTTACTATAAAAGACAATTTTCATTAATTATTAGCATTATTAGGAAATTAGCAAATTTTGTCAAAAATCATTTCATTTTAACATTTGAACTTTATTTTTCTAATAAATATTATTATAATTTGTAGACTTAGATAATAGACGCTTGGTACAATAAACAAGTATGAATAAAAATTGTTATTATTATTATTAAATTTATTTATGCACCTGAAGTTGAAAGTACAAAAAGTGTTTAGCGTTTATTGATCATTAAAAGTATTTCGATATTATTATGCTCCCAGCTAGTATCAAGTTTATTACACATAATTAGCTGTTAATGAACACTAGATGAGTATGCTATAAACTTACGTATAAGAGAAATTACCAAGTGCTATTTTAATTAAAATTGCAGGGATATTCTGCAGTCATATCTAATTTATAGGTAAATTCTTTTCAAACTAAATTAACAACAATTCAACATTGATATGACTTTCATTATTGTCAATAAAATATGATTTTATATATTTATTTCAGTTAATAACTTGAAAAAGGAAATTGTTTGTAAATTTACATATAAATATTTTCCAAAAATGTAGGAGCACGTACAAAATATGATTTTTCATCTCTAATTACTCAATATGCGAACTTTTCAAAATTCTAGTAGAGTGAATACAAAAATACGTGCTGTGAATTTTCAATATTTTTTTTCCAACTCGATAAAATGTCATACACATACTTTTTGGCATTGATTTAGATGTCGATGCCGTCGTTTTCATTTGCAATATTGGTATTTGAATTGCTTTGGTAATGCAGGGGATTACTTTTATTTAGAAGCTCATGCGAAGGCTTAAAACTGTGGGTTTCCACCCTCGTTGCACATGTAATGGGCTGTGGTGAATTTGCTAAAAGCATATGGTATGAGGCTTCATGGGTTTGAATGAAACATCACTCGGCTTTCCACATTTCCATTGCCTATAGAAACTGACTATTTCTATTAATACAGGTCACTGAAATACATGTATAATAGTATAAAAACGATATTATCTTCTAAATTAACATTAAAATCTTTATTACATATTTAGTAATGAATGAAGATGATTACCTTTTAAAGTTAATTAATTATTTTTCTTTAATATATTTCAAATTAATTAGAAATAATATATAAATACAGCAATCCCCCGATTACATGGTAGATAGGTTCTTGAGAAAAACATGTAAATCGAAATTGTAACTTTTTTTAATGTAAAACCGTGTAAATCGAAAAGTATGTAAATATCACAGGATAAGTTAATTGCAACATTTATTTTTTAATCTATTTTTTTTAAACCTTGCAAAAGCAAAAACTAGTAAAAAAAAGTACCGACGAGGTATATTCAATCCGGATTTACTATAATCCTAATACTAAAAAAATAAAACAAACAAAATTTGAATTGATGAAAATAAAAAGTAAGACTAAGTACACAAAGTATTTTTTAAACATGAATGATCGTGTTTTTAAGTTAAATACAGTTAAATCTCAATTTGTACTGTTTTAGTTCCTCTATTTGTCCGAGAACCGACAACCAGGACTATGCGAGGTATTGCTATAATTATGTTGGAAAAGATATATATAAATGATTTCAAATAATAACAAAAAACATAGAATGAATAAAATATTTGTTAGGAAATTGAGGAAGAAATTACTATTATAAAATATACTTGTGTGTTTTATATAATATTACATTGGTCTATATATTTGTTTGAAATGTTACATTCAATTTTAGTTATGCTTTGATATGAGGAACAAAACTATATTAAATGAGTATAACAACTAGGACAGAATGACCTAGGGTTTTATTATTATGTTATTTTGTTGAGTTTGTAGTATTGTGATTTGTTGCAATAAATGTTATTAATATTAATTTATTTAAAAACTATTTATGTAAGGATTTTTATAGATTTGTTGTAAAAAGAAAATTATTGCACAGTATCATTTATATTTCTTTTAGTTTTATTTTTACAAACTCTTACAAATTAAATATATAATAATTAATAAACTTTGCATCACATTTTTCATTTATATTTCATATATTTTTGTGTGTAATTTTATTATTAAAACTAATATAATTAAAGACTGTCACCCTATGGTTACTTTCTTATTAATATATTCTGTGTATTTCATCATTTTATTTTATCATTTTGTACATAAAGTTTCAAATTATCTTTGTTAACGTTTCCGCATTTTCAACCATTACATTCTATTAGTTTTACAGTTATTATTTTAATATTATTACTAGTTATTTATTCATTTCCATCTCAAAGCATATGTTTAAAATCAAAACATTTTTTTAGCTGATTATTAGTTTAATCAATAATATTATACAGAATATATAATTAACATTATTGTAGGCATATCCGTTGCATCATTCTGTCCATATTAAATATTCAATATTTATATAATAAATTATAATTAATGTATGTATATCTAATTAATACAATTATTACTATAAATATAAAAATTGGATTTTAATTAAATAATTTTAATCCGTACCGCCAATATTCCGAACTATTGGAAACTGGATTACTTGAGGAACTAAATATAAATTTGATTGAAGATTTGACTGAACAAAAGGAATCTAACTGATCTATTATGTTTAATTAAATAATGTAGTATACTAATTTCTATTAATTTGTTTTCTCAATTAAAATTTAGTTTAATTTGAAATTTTCAAACCGGACTATAGTGAATCCGTACTGATTGAAGCTGAATTATGCGAAGCATTGTTGTACTTTTAATGAACTTTATTGTAATGAAGTTTTAGAATTTACAATTAACTGAAATTAACCAGAAACAATAACGAAAATTTGAAGCAATTAGATTTTGTAATTTTCTATATTGTATATTTGAATATTCTTGTTAATTAATTGTCATTTCAAGTTACAGTTTATAATTTAAATTAAAGGTAAAAATATTGAATAATGTAATTAAATATATAAATAAAAAAAATGAATATTTTAAAATTGTTTTATGTTCATGTATGTAATGTATTATTTACTATTGCTTACATAACGTATTATTAATAGTTTGAAGCAAACTATTCAGAAACGCATTATTACTTCAAAAATACTTAAATAATTATAAAACATATTATTTATTTATACAAAATATGTATAGTCCATATTTCCCATAAAAAATCATAACTTTATCCTTAATACCTTCACATATAATTCAAAATCATGAAGTGTGCGTTTAATTCCTACATTAAAAAAAGTAAACAAATAATAATAAAAATCATATATTTAAAATTTTATAGTTTAACTTACATGATTTCCTATAACTAGTTGCTAATACAATTTGATTCTGTGGTTTTCTTATATATTAACTAATTTATTTTAGATAACTTTAATGTGGACAAAAAAAATAGGAAATTTTGATGAATAATGAAAATATTTCATCTTTCCCTAGATTTGATTTACCATACTAAAACCATTATTGTAAATTATAGTTAAATACATTTACCAATGACTACACTCGTTTAGGATACCTCTTAGACGGCAATCGTTAAACGAAATAGCATTATACGAAGTCACATTAACATATATATATGTAGCTTTTTAGGCTTTAAGTAAACTTAGTTAATCGAGAAAAGATCTAAATACAAATTGCATCTATAAGGCGTTCTAACGAAATACGTAGTTATTACATCATGTAATATATCATTCAGACCACGGGTCGACAACCTTTTTGGTGCAAAGAGATATTGCCTGTTAAAATACGTCTAGGAAGCCGAACATTGCATTGCTATTTTTACTTATGATATTAATTTTTAACATAGCCACCACAACCACAACTACCGTTCTTTGAGTTTGAGTTGGGATCTCATCTTCCATACGACTATATAACTATATAAGTTAAGTTACGTTATTAGTACAACCTAACTGCCGGTCCAAATTCGGCAACTAAGCACTAAATATATGTATTTCAAAAGTACCACCTACAAAACTGGAAAATGCAATTGCATAAATGTTTTATAAATTATTTACATGTGTATACAGTAGTTGACATAAATACATTATATGCCATGGTATGGTATGAAAATTGTTGCATGTTGTTATTTTTAAGATTAAACAACTTTCAAATTTTTATTTAGATATACATAGTACAGTGCATTCGATCCGTTTGGATTTACTATAGTCTACATCAGGGATTCTTAAACTTTTCCGTTTGCGGCGTCCTTAATATATCAGAATTTTTCCGCGGCGCCCAACTCAAAAACATTGGTTTATCTCAGGGCGAACTTTATATTATTAGTTTTTTT
>NW_017097852.1:32729-73952 GCF_001412225.1 Nicrophorus vespilloides
TTGGGAACCACTGATCTATAGACCATATGAAATTTTTTTGTATATAAATTATAGATTTTCTTTTATCAAGTATCCTTTCGAGTAATTTTAATTAATTCATCAAAATTTATTTATTAAAATAAAATATTTTTTCATATATCAAATCATTTTACACGCTACATTCGAATTTTATGAGAAACTATTGTAAATTATATTTATTCATGTTCTATATATATTTTATTGCGGTTTTGGGTCCGAGTGGAAGAAGAAGAAAGGAAAAACGGAAGGAGCGTTCATGCCAAGGTGAAGCAGACAGAAGTGTGAGATACAAAATTGCATTCTAAATCATAGAAAATTGCGGTATTTGCAAAGACATATTGGTCCTTCCGATATCCTCCACATAAAGGGAAGGAGCAACCGGCCCTTTTTTATTCGAGCTCTGGTTTCTTTCACCTCCACCTCCTCCCTCTCCTTCAATTCTTTCTTCTGGTTTGCTGTTCTTTTTTTTTCCTGCCTACTTCGGTCTCCTCTTCGAATATATATATAAATGCAGGAGCATTGGAAATGGCGAGCGAGAAAAAATTGAAAGTTGAAATATATTTGGCACGAAAGTGCTTATAATTCAACTTATAATATATGTCGGAGCCGAAATGCCCACACTTTTTTTCTCGCGCTTGATTTATCTTTTATCCCCGAAGGATGTTATATATATATAAATTCCATTTGGGCTTTTGCAGCTCGTAAGTGTATGTGTGTGTGTATTTGAGAGGGGTGTTTTTGTTTTTGGCGCCAGTCACGTGCAAAAGGCACGCTTTGATAGCCGTTAAACGAGTGTCATGGAGTGGAGTGCTAAATCACCCTGCGAATTCCTCCATAATCACACACCCCTTGAGATAGGGGTCGCAACGGGGAGAAAGGTGGCATAAAGGTTCGTGTCACGATTTAAATTATAATTTTGAGAACGGGCGGGGATCTCGTAATTACTTGCATTGTGGATTCCGGCAATGGTCGAGGAGGGAAGAGGGTGAAGGATTTTATGATGCCACAGCGACGCATACCCCGCGAAACAAGAGTTTGGCCGGAATCATGGAATTATTTGCAACAACTCATATTCTTATTGCCTCGTCCCATTTAAATAGATTATAATTCCGTTTCCTCTTCCACATCCATTCGAGATGGGCCAAGAAACCTTTCCTCTCCTCTGTCTGGATACACTCCAACAGTATTTGGACCAAAACGAATCTTAAAATTTATTACTGTTCAGTTACGGACGTATATATTCCATACATATCTAAATTGATTAATGAAAAATCTGCATTCTGGTTACAATTTTCAGATTCGACCTAAATTTAGTTTTTTTTTTGTAATTAAATTTATTATTTAATATTTATTCTGATTTTTAACTTGTATATTGTTAATAATACATTCTAATATTACCAACCATATTACGTTTTAAGTATACATTTTGGTTTTACATATTGGATGGAAGTCATTATTGAATAAACAAAAAAAGTTGCATTTAATATTTATCTTAAAGCTAAAATAACTAGAAAAACTAGTTTTGTCTATAAAACACATTTCGTTCTTTGTTGAAAGCTGCGCATTATATTAATATTATTTGATAACTTTTGATTAGATGTTGACTATAAGAACTGAAATATAATTTTCTTGAAGGAGAAGTTCGGTAATAAAAAAAAATTGCCAAAATAACATAATATCTCAAGAAAAGTAAAATACTTTATAAAATTTATTTTAACAAATACAAAATGTTTAGATATGGTAAAATTTTGTGACAAAATATATAAAAGTAGTACTAATTCATTGTTGAATAAATTTAATACTTATAATAAACAAAACCACCAAGGCCGATTCCCGTGGGAATGCTTAATCATCAATATATACAAACCCTACTCCCAATCACAACTCTCACCCCATATTAATAAGAATTAACTTTGTAAGTAGAATTAGTATTTATAATTAGTCCCTGTACAACCTCAATATGATGAGCATAGTCTCAGTAAAACTTTAATATGATGAGCATAGTCTCATATGAATCTAAAATCGACCAAGTAACGAATTAACGAATGTAAAACCAAACGAATTTCATCAAATCCCCAACTATTGAGACTCCACAACGACAACACCAGACAATATTCCACAGTGTCCACAATTCTATCTCTGGAACACGACACCTAGTACTATTTAAACACCAATAATAAAATCGCACATCTCACAAGATGCATTAGTTTTATGAACTGAGCCTTTTAAGAATTGAAGTTGCACTGTGTTACTATTAAGTTACAAAATGTTCAGTTTTATGAATTGATGCTTTCGAGAACGAGGAATTACAAAATTGTTCAAGATTGAAATAAGTCTAGAAAATTGGTATTTTTGAAACACCAATAATACAATCTGTATGTCTCACGTATTGCATTAGTTTTATGAACTGAGGCTACGGAGGAGCGAAGTGTTGTCATTAAATTACAAAATTTTCAGTTCAAGTATGCAAAATGTTGATCAACATTGAGATAACACTATGAAAATCAGTATTTTCAAAATACCCAATAGTAAAATAAAATTGTTGCTGGCGATGACGTAAAGAGATTATGAAAGACATAGGAGGAGAGGTTTGTTATTGAAGGCTTGAGGGGATTTCGGTGTAAGTTACAATTGGCGAGGATTTAGCCGGAAGTGGCCGATGGCGAGACACACACACACATATAGACACGTGCACATGCATCGAGGAAGAGTGAGTAAGAGAGTGATAGAGAAAGCGAGCCATAGGGCCCTTATCCTCTTATCTAAGTTTAACAGAAGCTAAGGAACGAGCCGAGCAAAACTACAAGCTCTTCTTATATAAACTGCGATAACGATCCGGGCCGTGGACAGCGGGAGCAAAGATTTACCACGGGTTTTGAGTTTGTTTTATGCTCCGGGCAAAAGAAACTTAGGCGGTGTATTTTTTGTGCTCCGGCCGCCTCCCCTTCTGCCCCCGTCGTCGTACACCAAAGCACACTTCCGGCTCGTTTTACTTTGGTTCTTGCTGTATCGAGGTTGCATGGAAAGTGCATTAGAAAAGTTCCGCGGACCGTGATATAATGCAGACTTTAATTAATGGCACCACCAAGAAAGAATCGAAGAAACAAAGGTGATCCTGGTGGTTGTTGCTTTGTATTGATTAAGGTGAAAAAGGGTTGTTTCTCTGGTGGCTCAGGACTTGGAGGTGGCGGATGGACGGGTTTCGATGTTGGTCATTAATTTTTAATTTCGGGGTAACTCTATCCCCTCCCCCATTGATTTATTGCCGCCTCCGTTGGGCAAGACAAACATCCGCAAACACGTGATACCGTAATGGGATTGTGCACCAAAGGCAATGATCTAATAAAGCAGCCACCTCTGGGATTCGTTCGGCCGTGAGTCGTTTCACCTCCCGAATCAATTTTGCAATTAGGGGACCGAATGCCGCCACAGCCGCCCCCCACGAAAAACATATTTCGGAATCAATCAAGATCCTACTCCACCTCAACCCATGCAACCCTTTTGTGTGTGGTCGTAAAGCGGCCGCATTCCAATTAATGCTGCAGAATGGCGACAGTCATGTAACTGCACTCCGAATACACGCTAACAAGATTAATCCCACTGATTGACACCATCCCGTTTGATATTTGCAATTCCGCAACAACTACAATGAAAAAATACTGCCTGCAACTAAGCGAAAAATATATTTATAAAATGTTATTTTTCAAATAAAAAGACACCAATAAATTATTTTATTGACGGGAGATTGCATGAAACATAGATTATACACGTAAAGCCAATTTGCAATTTTGTTGATGCGTTTCATACCCAGGTTTTAGTGTCACCACATCATCCGATTAACGAATAATATTATTCGATCGAAACGTACTAGCCAACTACATGTTTTAATAATAATAAAGTTTATTTGTCCAACAAGCATTTACATTTACTAATAGGACAAAGTTAATGATTACATACATAGATTAACATGACCTATTACAATGATACCTCGTATAACCCGTATAATTAATTACACTGATAATACAAACTTTATGAAAACGGTAATAGAATGTACAAAAAGTGTTAATTACTTCCTGGAACTATAAATAATAGTGATAACTAGAAAAAAGTCAATAATTCAAATAAAAATATTTTTAAAATTCTTTAGATAGATATTTTCGTAGATATACAAAACAGTATCAATGTCTGTACATATTGAATTTATTTCCATATATCTTCTACCTCAAAGATATTGTTTTCTTTCTAAATTGGGTTAATTATTATACTTCCATATATATTCTGAAATTATAAAAACTTTTTTAAATTCTTATTTTTTATATAAATTCAAACATTATTACATTAAAAATTAAATAAATATATACAAAACATTGCACCTTATAAGTTATTTATTATTTCAAAATTATAATATTTTTTTAAATTTTAATTTGTTTGGTTTTTTAATATCTTATAAAAATATTTATAGTTTTTAATAGAATAGAATAAAAACGACACTAAACGAGTTATTTATATTTTATGATATCCGTTACGGTTCTTATAGAAAAAAAAATAGTATATAAGTTTAACTGATTTTTCTCTTCTTCTTATGTATCGATGTTTGGCCAATAAATTATTATTATTATTCTATATTAATCATATGATTAAATAAAGAGAAACTGTTTATTTATTGTAATAGTAAAATTTTAGTAAACTATCTCAATATGATAGTTAAACCGAATATTTATTGATAAAATAAAGCTTGAAGACTACAGCGTTTAGACTGAGGAAATGATTGAACTAATTGCTCGCAATTTTGTTCGGATAATGCGTTTTTTATGTTAGTTTTTAGTTCGAGAACCGAGACGTTCGAGAACTTATCGACCTTACTCTAATTTATTTGTAAATCTATAAAATTTTAACTTATTCTGAAGAATAACACAAAAATAAGAAAATAAAACCACTTTATATGAAAAAAAAAATCGGTTTAGTTTCTTTTCTTTCAGCCTCTTCACTTTCTCGAATATGTGTATGTCTAAAACCATGTATGAAAGCTGCGAACGTTGATATATGTTATCTAAGAATAGAATCCAGAGGCGAACCTACATCATGTATCATTGTCGAAAGATCCTTGTGACGGATGCAAAATAGAAACAGCCACGAGCTCGTACTCGCATTCGCATCCGGTGATCATGCAAGAGGATGAAGCCAGAGACCGTTCGCAAATCGGCGATAATCGCCGTCCGGATTTATGAAATCCGGATTTATGGAAATATCCAGTGATATTTCAATTTACGCAACGTATAAATTAAATCGGCAATTTTCTCGCGGAATTGTTATATTGAGCTAAATAACAATTATTACGATATGTTATATACGGAGTAACACATTTAACTTGATAGTATCGCTTTTAAAGTCACAAGAAACATATCAACTACTATTTTTTTTTACAAAAGTCATAATTATTATACATCCAAATATTTTATTTTCATGACTTTGTAAAAAGATACAACAAAATAAGTAATCTAGACATTGAAGTAGTTTTAAATCCAAATATCTGCAATTGAACACCTCCGCTTTCGAACAATTTAGTTCTCGACTAAAAATTAAAAACTCGAATAAAAATCATTTTTTTCCGAACAGAAAAGAAATAAAAGAAAAAAATACTTTTCTACTTTAAACATTGAAAACAGGATACATATCTAATCTTGAAGATAGTTTCATATACATTAATATTATTTTGTTAACATTTTTACTCTATAACTTGAAGAAAAATGGATTTAATTCGTATTATCTTTGAAAAAGTTATAATCAAAATAATTGCATACTTTTATAATTGTTTTGATTATAAGTCTTGAAATATTAGCATTATTTATTTTATATGCAATAAATTGACTTAAAATCTGTATGTTGTATCTCTAAAATATGATTTAATAATTAATACAAGTATCACACTAAATCTATACAACTCGTATACTATTTTATCAGATTTTCTCATAATTCATTGTTTAACTTATGCAAAAATATGCGATCAGCTTAATTGTTTATGAAACAAATTTTATTTAATCTTCTTTAACCTTTTTTTCTCTCTTTCGTTCTGTATATTTATTTAATCTTCCGTTTCTCATTTTATTTTTTTGTATGTGTTGTTGTTTGGTGTTCCTGAAACGCGGTTTGCAAATTTCAAGAGGGGCGGCGCAATACCCAAGGGACGTTCGATAAAATCGCATACTGGGGTTTCATGCATGCGTTCATGAGTTTATTACATAAAAAGTAAGATAAGTAAATTTCCCATGGGAATTTTAAATACTTATGATTTTCATGATATTTTCCTTTTGAAGACTCCTAATATCATATATTTAGTGTATTTAGATATTTTAGAAATAATCAAATGTATATATGCGATAATAAGCATATTATATATAAAATAATTCTAATTCATATTATCAGATTTACTGTTAATATTTCAATTAATCCAAAGTATTTTAGTAGTTTTAGAAATGAGTATTGAGAATCAATAACATTAAGATATATAAGATTTAATAATACAGTATATTATTATGTAATAACATTTTTTTAGAACTTGAATTGTATTAACAGCTTTTTCTCAAGTATTTTTACTTGAAGTATAACTTGTATTTATACTTGGTAAATATATTATGAGAAGCCATGTAAATATAATATGTCAGAAGTTATGTAATTTCTTAAGTAATGTAATTATGTATTATTTTTCGATCATTAAATCTACTTGTATCAGTAGTTGTAAAACATAATAAAGTAAATCAATGAATAATTTGAAAGGTTATATACCTATAGGCTTATAGCAAATACATATCATTATAATCAACAGTAAAGCAACTTGTCAAGTAATGCAATAAGATGATTGTATTCCATTACTAACAGTATAATTTTCACAAGAATTTTAGTTTTATATGTTATTTTCTGACCATTATATCACTTGTTCAGTATTACGTAATAAAGTAAATTAGTGAATAATTTGACAAGTTATATGCCTATAGGCCTATAGCAAATAGCTATGAAACATTATAAACAGTAGTTAAATAACTTGTCAAGCGTACATTTATTAATACTTGGTAAAAAATATATAATGAGCCTTGTAACTTGTCATGTAATACAATAAGATGAATGTTTTTCATTACTAACAGCATAATTTTCAAAAGAATTTTAGTTTCATGTGTTATTTTCTGATTATTAAATCTAGTTGTATCAGTATAATAAAGTACATTAGTTTATAATTTGACAAGAACAGTTAAGTAACTTTTCAAATAGTGTATGTAGGTATTACTTTATAATTGTCGAGAGTACACTTATTAATACTTTGTAAACAATATATATAATGAGGCTTGTAACTTCTCAAGTAATGCAATAAGATGAGTGTATTCCATTACTAACAGCATAATTTGCACAAGAATTTTAATTATATGTTATTTTTTATCAGTCTACTTGTATCAATACTTGGCAAACATAATAAAGTAAATTACTAAATAACTTATCAAATAGTGTGGAAGTAACGAGATTGTTCTTTATGATTAAAAAAGCTTATTTAACTTCCTGGTCATTGCGTATATTAGTATTAATACCTATTAAACATTATATAAATCGTAGCTAAGTAACATTTGCTTATTAGAAAAAATTAAATTTTATCATAGTTTCCGATATCAATACTAAAGGTAAATGTACACTTATCCTTCGTTTTACACGTTATATTCTTTACACGGTTTAAAAACAAATTAAATTAAAAATATGCG
Source organism: Nicrophorus vespilloides (assembly GCF_001412225.1). Taxonomy (NCBI): domain Eukaryota; kingdom Metazoa; phylum Arthropoda; class Insecta; order Coleoptera; family Silphidae; genus Nicrophorus; species Nicrophorus vespilloides. The sequence goes on from NW_017097852.1 coordinate 40,490, forward strand.
TCTTTTGCATACATTGCATGTTTACATTGAGTTACACGATTTTATAAGAAACCTATGTACTGAGTAATGAACATTTTTAAGTTACGAATTATTATTTATGTTTTATGAATTATTTGATAATTATTGAAAGTAACATTATAATTTTTTTTCAATATTAATTAATGGTTAAATTAATTTTAAGTACATTACTTACTTATCAAGCATCACGTAATAATAAATAAAAGCCTTTATTCTTTAGTTCATTCAAAAAGTATCTTATTTACTTACAAATATCGATTTTCTGATGTAATTTATAAATTGTAATCCAAATCTTATGAATCATCGAACAATGTTGTCTCATTTTTTTTTTGTAATTACATAAGAAGGGGGAACTTCTTTTGTTCATGGCAGTTTACGTCTCAATATTACCATTTAAAATCGTTTGTATAAATTAGCTCTCCCCTCAGTGGAAACGCACCCCAAGTTTGTGCACCTTGGGCATACGTTACACGATCTGCTCGGTAATTTCACGCTATTAGCGGAAGCTTGTTTATTTTGGCTCTGGATTTATATAAGAAACAGGCGCCTAAATGCTGTTAAGAAAATCATAAACTTGAGATTAGCTTTCTCCCAATAGCTTTTTATACATCCTTATAATACTGCATCAGCAAATTTATTAGCAAGAAATAATGATTATTTTTTTAGGTAGTTTTTTTATAACATCGTCTGATAATATTTGTGTAATATATTCTTGATAATTAAACAAATAATTGAAATAAAAAAAATGAGAAAAATGTATAGGTTTTTCACAAAATTGTATTTATTATATTCTCAATAAAATTATTTATCTCTACGATTTCCTCTTCAATGTAGTAATAAAATGTGTTTATAGCTTGAATTATAAATGATATAGGATGAAATAGCTCTTTTAGTATCACAATAACTCTTAATAGCTATAAGTATTCTTACGTATTTATTTATATTTTGTTTGCTTTCTATATATTGATTATAATAAATTGTATTCTAGCTATAAATTGTAGACTTTGAATTTATATTTGGTTACAAGTATTATAAACTTGTTATTTTCGACAACTTCAAATCACCTATTTATAATTAACAATGGGAATATTCTGAACTTTTACATAATCTCATGTGCTGAATAAATATGTTACCAAATTAATTTTCCAGGTTTGTTTTTGTGCTTTTGTTCTATGGAATTCATATTTTGCTTGTTACATTTTCATCGTTATTTCATGAAATATTTTATGTTCAATTATAAGCTAAGATAAAGCCATTATTAAAAGTAATAGACTTATATTTTTAAATTAATTATATATGTTATTTTAATAACTTTAATTGAAGCGTAATTAGTATTATTTATATTTCTTTATATAAAATTTAATAAAAATTACATAAACTAAGACAAATTCAATAATTTTATATTATAAATAAATGATTTGATTATTACAATTATTAAATACAAGTATATTAAAAATATTATTTGTACGTGTTTTCGTAGTCATATAGAATAAATTTACTTATGAAAATATATTATTTGGAAGATCTGTGGAATTTGTTCTCAATAACATGGGACAAAGAAATAATTGTGTAAATTCGAATTCTTTACTTAAAACTATAGTAATTCCTTGCATAGTTCCACTCATGAGCACGATCAGTGCAGATTCACTATAGTCCGGTTTAAGCTTACGAAAATTAAAGTACGCGCTCATCATTTACGAAAGAGATCTATGAAAAATATAGGAAATCAGCATCGCTCATCAATTTTGTCGTTGCCAAGTGTGCCGTGAAGTAAAAAAAGTTTGGCATATACTGCTTTATAGAGCAATCTATGTAATAAAAAAAAACTGCGATATAAAGTGAAGACTCTTTTTGTGTGGTTTTTAAGTTATGCGATACGATAAATATTTCAATTTAGTTCTTCTATTAGCCCACTTTTCAACAGTAATTGTGAATTGGCGATCCGTTTACCGGACAATTCATAGTTTTAATTTTAACAAGACATGGGAAGAAACAATGATTAAAATATATAAGATCGAAATATTAATAATATTAAGTGAAGAAATATCAATATTATTATTTTTTGTCTTGACGTTCTATGCTATTGTTTTCATAATTAGTCAAGGTGAAGAAACTGTATATAAATTATAGTTGAAAATGTGGATATGATAACTGTTTCAAGAGTCAGAAATTTCAAAACTTCTAGACACGACTGGGGCCAGACAAAACAAAAATTTCTAAAATGTATTTGTAACAAGAAAAATTGATATCCATAAAAAATCTATGCATGGTTTTAATAAATTTGCTGATTATAAAGTTGTACTATGCTCATAGAACCACCACACTATTAGTTAAATTGGTAGTGAATAAATACATATTTCTAATATTTATTAGAAGCAAATATTTGATAATAATATCAAAATATTCATAATATAATATTATATATATATATAAATTTTGATTATTTATTTTTTTAAAGAATTATGGTATATGAGAAGCAATTATAATTAACAAATGTATGTTCTGTTAAATTGATTGTAAGTAATGAGGTAAATGAATTTAGTAGAAAGAAATGTTGTAAGTTGAAATGGTAATGCGAGTGTTATGAGCGAGATGAAACAGTTCGGAATGGAGACGTTTTATTTAATTTTATTCCGGAACGGGTTTAAATGGCGTTGAAGATATTTGCGGCCGTAAATGTGTTCCGGGCAATTGCGTCCGTTGCAGATTTGAAGCGTTGATGAAGAATTGTTGTAAGCGATTGTTGATAGAGTTGGCACAGTGAAAGAGAGGAAGAGTGTGAGAGAGAGAGCTTTGTCTGGGAGCATGCATTAATTTGGGACCGAGCCTGAAGACCATAAAGATTACTGTGCTGCAAGTCCAGAGGTTGGACAATAAACAACAATCATAACGAAGATTATTTATCGTGCGTGCCTCCAACGTAAGGGCGGGCGAAGCCGAAGTAGTAGTAGTAGAAGAATCCGTGTGCAGTCTCCTCTCATGAAAGAAATTGCATTAAATTGTGTCGGACCCCTACCGAAAGTCCTGCCCTCTCGTTTCAACCCCTCTCGTCCAGACTGCCCTCCTCTCGCTCTCACCCATCACAGACAATGGTTTATTGTAATTGCGTTTCCTTCCCCTTAACGGCTTTAACTTCTAAGTCGCCCGGGAGCCTTGATATCGTCTAAGAACACTATTAGAGGCCACATCGTATTCGTTATTTATTCTCCGGCCTCCAGATTTATGATATCTCGGCCAATATCGCACAATCCCGCTGCACTTGCATATAAAATGCACACAGGGTATAGCGTTTCTTCTCCGAAGCAGGTATAGCCTCCTCTTACTCCACCACCATTTCCTCCTCAACCTATTCCTTTTCCTCCCGTTCCATCAAGCCATGCGCGTTCGATAAGATTTCTATTGCGACAGCGAAAAGCCTTTATATGCAGAAATATTTCCGATGCCGTAATTTCATTCATGACCTGCACCAAATTAAACTTATTTAAATAAACTACCCAGCCAACAATGACAGATCGATATCTCCAATACCTTCGATGCGATATCATGCTTAGCTATTGCAATTGCAAACTGTCACATGGAAAGGAATATCAGATTGTATAAGTTTATTTGTTCTTTATTATCCTGATTGCTTAGAATCACTGCAGTCTAAACTATAATCCAACTTAAGGTATCACAGTTATTTATATCCTACTAACATTATCATGCTGTATCTCTTGATTTATATACACTTATTTAAATACTATGAAAGAGAATTACTGGAAAAGGATATTAAACAATATTCTTCAGCATTTTTTATGATACGAAACAAAAAACATATATTAACATCATTGATAGTGTTATATTGATGTATTTTAATATAACACTATTTTTTAGTCTTTTTTTTTTGTAGAAAGGAAGAAATCTTACATTAGAACCACGGGTGAAATCGGAGTACTTACCCACAAAAACCACTTCTCTTCTTCGTATGCATACATGATCTGTATCTCTGTACACCTCTGTGATGCTGATTGCCCTTGTCTGTCTAGCACTTCCCTTGGTTCACTTACTTGTGTCAGTGCTGGCCTCCACTGCCACTGTCTTCGTAGGCCCTCTGTAGCTTTCGCTCGTCTTCTTCTTCTTCACATTTGTTACATATGTTGATATTATCTCCCAGTTCTCTGCACTCTTCAGCATTTTGCTAATAACATTTTCCGGTTCCAGCAAGATCCCAAATCTGCCTCTGCCTTGTGTTTCATCCTAACCCAATTGCAGCTTCTAAGAAACGTGTGCTCAGGCTGTCGTTCTCCTCACAGTACCAACACCTTTTATCCTCCTTTTTTGCGATTAAGTGCAAGTACTTGCCAAAGCACATATGACCAAATAGCGCCTAGCTCTGGTAAAAAGTTGTTTCGTCTTGCTTTATTTTTTTAGTCTAACTTAGGTATAGTCTTGTTCAAAGTTACAATAGAACTCAAATATGTCGTTTCTCGAACAATTTAGTTCTCTAAATCCAAGAACAAAATTTCCCCCATACTTCCCAAAGTCAAACTTACTTGTTACTTCTATCCCACGACACCTTCTATTTATACCATTAGCTGTTTGTTCACTTAATTATTGTGTTTATCCTTTTTTTACATTATGGAGAAAAGTATTCCGATTTTTTTAACAAAATATGTGCAATTTTCGGTTTCAGTGTATGCAGTTAATATAACAATTTTTTACTTTAAAAAAATCTATTATTACACTTTGAAATGATAATTTTAACATAATTTCTATAATCCAATTTCTTCTTCTCAGCAATGAAAACTTTCTACAAAATACAGATAACTAACAAAAATACTTATTTGTTTTATTAATACTTATATATTTATTTTTTGTTTCAGGTATTCAAATGACTTCATTTCATCTTTTGATTCACCAATGGTAATTATTAAAAATGAAAATAAAAAATTATAATTTGTAAATTAAAAATAAATGATTACATTTTGAAATGAAGGTCACATTAATTAAAATCGAATTTTCGGCAATGTTCATGATATTTCTAGAATCCTCGGAGCGACGATATCACACAAAAAAAATTGCGTGTGGGTGGAGTAGAGATTTTGAGTAATATTTTTGTCGTGCTAATGCCTTGAAAGGGTCGCTTGCGGCTGAGGAAACGGCAATTTACTCAATAGGATTATAAATCTCAAATGAAAGCTTTGCCCAAAAATAACTTTAGGGTGTCACTAAAGTATAGTTGTGGAACACACACGCATGTTGGAACACAAAATGTGTATATTTTATTCCTTTATTTTCATTCAAATATAATGCATTATAAAAGTTCTATATTAAAATATAGTATAAATATTACAGTAGTGAATATTTGTGTATAAAAATATTCCAAACTATAATATAAGTTTGAACTATTATTTTTTTTATTCCTAAAAATAAATCAATATAATTGTCGGAAACATTAATTTATACATTTAAGCAAAAAAATAGTTAACTACAATAGATTTGGTAATTAGGTGATTCGTATTAACAAACTTAAGATAAAATTATCGGTGAATACCCTGAAGTACATTATATATAAAGTATTTACATATGTACTTTGAGGCTTTCACTTTTATACCAATATAAAACATTGAAATCAAATTATATTATTCTGTTCTTGGTTTGTTTTTGTTACATTTTTTGCTGCGAAAAATGTAATTAAATATAATATATAAAAAATATATATCATTGAAACACAGATTGCTCAGTCTTCATTAGAATCCGTTTTCTTGAACCTTCACAACCCACATCAATCATTTCAAGGCTTTCACTTAACTTTTTGACAGTGATGATCCACTTCCTCTATAGAATTTTGGTCATAAATGTCTTTAGTATCATCTAATATGAGTTATGACATCTTCAGCGTCTAAATATATAAGAAATAAGTCAATAATCTGTATAAAAAAAATGCGATACGAAAGATATGTAATCAAATTTTAGGGTAAATGCAAATGAAATTGATATTTTCAAATTTCAAAATAATTTACTATTTTAATTGATTATGTTAAATCACGATAAAACAAGTATTTTCTAGTTTCAAACATCTGTTTGTGAGATAAAACATGGTAAATCGTTAAATTAAAAATGAATGTCGATATCTTAGTGAAAGTAAATATTGCATACACCTAAAACGAGTATTTACGAGCTAAAGGGGAACGGAACGTTAATGAATGTCTGCCCATTTGGCCTAATTGAACAATGGCTCTGGCGTTCCTCTCTATTTCCCCTTTAATGCACATATTTTTTCTCCGCTCTTGTATTTTTGCTTTGAGATTTATTGAGTAAATATTGATCATTTCATCAATAATTGAGAATTTTTTTACTTTTATGTATCAAACATTTCAGTTATAATAATCATTTGTATAAGTTAATTATTTTTTCTTTTATTACTTATTGATTTTTGAATGTTAATATTCCATAATTTGGACTATATACAAATATGTTATTATTTAATTATCATGTTTAGATATTAAAAACTTTACTTATTACGATATTATCCAAACGGCGATCTCTTAAAATTTTTGCAAATTGTTAGATCATTTACTGAATGTTTTTTTTATATAAAATAAATTGTACATAAAAAGAACTTTGATATTGATATGACGGTTTTTCTCGCAATGATTGAAGTTCTTAAACGTAATGTAACTTATTTATATAAATAATTATTGATTGCACAACTTCGTTCTGAATTTTCTGAATATTTTCAAAATTAGCACGACTTCTATGCAAGTTATTCTGTGAAAATATAACAGATAAATGTTATACTATTTTTTTTACTAACATAGAATATAATATTAATGAGGAAATTTGAAGATATACTAGCCTTTCACATATATGTGTATGAATTATTATTGTTTATTAAATAATTTGTATTCAATTATTTATTTTATTGCTAAGAGAATTTAACAAAATATTTCTTAATGTACATATACAATGCTATAATAAAATATGTATAAATGTTAATTGCTTATTTGATTTGTCAATACATAAGTTAAGTTTACAATATGCAATACTATGTAATTGTAAATTACCGTTTTTATGACTTGCAAATTAATATTAAAGAAGAGATTCATTTGGTGTTATAAGGTTAGTATTTAGTGATATAAAATATAATTATGTATGCTATAAGTGAAAATCATTTATTTAAAATGATTAATTTCTCGCCGTTCATGGATTTTTGTAATTTCTTCGGTAAAATAGGAATATTTTTGTTTATGCTTGTAATACATTTTTATGTATGGCAAAAAACAGATTTGATTTATTTCACAACTCTGTAACCGATTTTTTTTTGGTAGGATCACTATCAAAGTCATTTTTTATATTTATATAAGAATATTCGACGAACTGTTTTTTTTCTGTATGTTGGGTCCATGGAGATTCATCATTTATCGTCGAGTAAATCGAATATGCAAAAAGTTACAGAATAAAAAAAAGAAGAAACTGCAACAGCACACGGATAGGGTCAAACTGTGGCCGTTTGGTGCACGGTCCGCCGCGGAGGTCAAAGGACGCAGCGGACCTTTGACCGCCGAGAGATGATTTCATCATTCAAGCTGTCCACCCCCTGCGGTTGCGGTCGCTCCCGCCGCATTCCTGCAGAAAACCAGAAGCACTTCTGCATTCGGTCCTCCTGCGAATCCTTCGGACCTACCTACCCTACCTCCGTTCGAATCCTACGAGCGATGCAGGGCTGCGAGTTAAGAAGATGTGAGAACTGGGAGACTGTCGGCCAATTCTCGCAATCCCACTCGCATTAATTCCCGCTTAGTCCTCGCTCCCTCTTTGCGCCCTTAATGCTGAAATCTCCGAGTCGCATGCATGCATTTCCACACAAAAGGCATTAGAATAACTTTGAGCCCTTATTTATTCATTACGTGCTGCGTTCGTTCCTGTTTCGGCGGGCGGCGACGGTAACGACGACGTCGGAGGGGTTGCAGAAGATTTCTCTCAAATGGTAAGAGAGAGAAGGAGAGAGTGTCAACGCACACGACTCGCTGCAGAAAAACTGGTTCTCGGGCACTGTATGTGCCCTGTCCATGATGGGCGACCTTCGTCCACCCAGGCACATTCTAAAGAACGCGCTTCGTCCAACGCGACACGCTTTCATTTACATTTTGCCAGCAATCTGCGTTTTTGTCTCCGCACATCGGTGGCTTCGATTAAACTCTTGAGGCCATTGCCCACAGAATCTCCCATTTCATCCCCTCAAACACACCAAACCCATTTCCTACGAGACGCTCAAGAGCACCAATTTGTCTTCATACTCTTCATTATTTAGATTACATTTGTCAGATCGCTCCTATTTTCATATCAGACCAAAACTCTTCAACATTTCAGAATTAAGTGCACCTCATTGAATTATAATTACTAATTTCAATAAATAATAATGTTATTTGTTGATACAAACACATAAATAAATGGTTTTTCAATGTTATATAAGTATAAAGAATTTTATAAAATTCCTTCATCTGATGATAGTTAAACAACATATTTATACTTTGTTGTGTGATCAGTTTTGACAACTCGAGACTTCTAGATATAATTTCTAGTTGTAGCACATTAAACCTTCATAAACTATACACAAAATAATAACATAAGTATGTTTTACTAATAAAGTTGAAGTTTTTTTTGGAAATATTTCAAATAAAAGTATATTAAAAAAAAAATATAATCAAATTTATAACAGCAGTTACAAAGTATGAAATAACCTTATACTTATTACTATTTTAAACGATTTCTTTAATGAAACTTCTAATTATTATTGATAGTCTTGTTTGTATTTTACATGTGAACAGCTACCTTTAAATAATCTTTAAGTAATAAAGACTAATTATACTTCAAGTAATTAATATATACGATAATTAATCAAGATTCATTAATGTCAAAAGCAATTTGAAGTAGTTCCTAATTAACATTTTTATTTATTTTTCATTTATACATTTTTCTAATTATTTTACAATAAATTATTTTTTTTTGTAGTAAATTTAAGAAGGTACTAATTTGTTTATATTTAGTAAATTCAGTTGAAATGTATAACTTTCAAGTAAATGCATACAATAAAACTAGTGTCATAATTGGTCATTATATAAATTATAATACAATGTTAATAGTAATCAAAAATTAATATTTTCTTATCCTATTATTAATATAATTGAATTTGAAAAACAATTTACACGTTTATTAATGATTAATTGAAATGAGTCAATTAAAAATTTCTTATTTCGTCCTGTTTTTTTCTGATATATTTTTTTGTCTTTAAACAAATTATACTGTGGACTGTAGTTGCCACAATTTATGGTGCGGTTTTCTTCTTCTTCTGAGAGGATTCTCGGAACTATAAAATTCTAGTTAACGGTTCGTTCCTAAAGCGACGAACCATACATTAAATCCCTTATCTCGCAGCCTCCTCCTCGCTTCGACAAACCTATAAACGATTACGTCAGCCCTTTAGATAAAGCCGCCCGAAATATAACAGCTTTAATTAGATCCTAAATCGATTATTTTCTATTCAGGGATCTCCTTAGACTGATGAAAAAAAAGGAACGTAGTAGATCGAACATAAAAAAAACACAAATGCACATACACACATAGCGAGAGGAACAAGAAGGATAACGCGATATATTCAATGGACTCGTAAATTCTTGCCGCTCAACAAGACCACCAATTTCCAGTTTATCCACGTGGACTTTCCATTACTATATACTCATATTTATCAGATCGAGTCTGTGTTTTTGTTTGTTTTTGAACCTGCATTGTGAAAATGTTGTTTAGAAATGTTTATTAGAACAGAAACTCGGACCTAGAATGGATTGGTTTCTGAACAATGAAAACAATTACAGAGATGAATTTATAAGTTTATTAGAATAGAACCTCGGTTCTCAAACGGCTCAGTTTCTGAACTCTAAAAACAATTACAACCAACTTAGAATTTGTAAAATAAGGTATATAAGTTAAGAACCTCGGTTCTCGAACGGCTCAGTTTATGAATATTAAAATCAATTTTTATTTTATTATTGCAGAACTTCAGTTCTTGTTCATATTCACAATTCATTTATTGTTCATGAACAATAATTAAAAGTTCCTGAATCAAGGAAATAAGTACGGTTTCCGTACAAAGCACGTAACTGTTTCGGAACAAAATTTTAAACTCAAGAAGTGAATTCGGTTACAGTACAAAATGAAATGTATAGTACTAGTTATAAAAAGTTTTAATTGCCCAACGCACATGTCGTCTAAACGTAAGGTTAGTGACCTTACTTGCAGTCTGTATTAAATTATGTTTATAAGGTTGCCAATTTTATAGCAAATTTATGTGTATTTCTATATCCAATATTTTCATTACAACTTTATTGTATGAAATTGTACTTAACTGGGTTTCGAGAATAGAAATTAATATCTAATGGTTTATGAAGAGAGATTGCAATGGAATTTTCAATATTTAATAATTTCATTCATAATTTAAATATTTGATTGTCTTCATATAAAATTACTTGCATGCAAAAGTCTCATAAAACTTCTTCTCTTATATTTTTTGGTTAATGTTGTTGTTTGTACTCCCACGGATTGTGGGACACTGCTGAAACTTGTTTTGGGCTGTGAGTGAATGCCTCAAGCATCGAATAGGAAGATCCGCAAAAATTTGTTGGCGAGGAAAGCAGCTGGAAGATGAAGGAAAAAGAAAAAAAAACGAATCACAAACAAACAAAGAAAAGCAAACATAATGAACCGACCAAACTGCGAGCATACCGAACTCCGCAGGTTTCGCTCAGGTAAAGCCGTTTTTGGATGCATTGGCCTTCTTTGTTTACAGCTAGGACATTTCGGTCAAAATATGTGAGATAAAATCTTTACAAATTATTTAATGATTATTAAAATCTCTTGCTTCTCTTTCGAAACGTTTCCCCATTTATCAATGTCTTATTAAGAATCTCCAGTTATGTTCAGGTAGCCAGGTAGCTTCTGTTCTGTTTCGAGTTTTATTTTTTTATTATTAATTTTGCATAATTTATTATTTTCAGCTACCCGAATAAGCTGTTACAGGGATTATATTATTTTTACTAAAATTAATTATTACTTGCATTATCTATCATTAATGTACCAATCTCTTATAATATAAAAAAAAATGAAACTTAGAACACAATTCATCACCGAAATTATTATCTCATAAAAATAAAAGTTATACAATTTGTTTATTTATTAGAATTTATCTCATTAACAATTTTCTTGATCGTGAATTGAGACAACTTTTATTTTGGATTTATGTTCGAGAACCGAATACTTCATTTTATTATACTGTACTCATTGATTAATTATTACATTAAGCAAATAAATAAAACCAAATTTTAAAAACTATTGAAAATAAATTGATTCTCAGTCAGATAAATTTACTAATATTTCTTTTGTCTAATTTATAAATGAAACAAATAATTAACGTATTTATAATTATTTTTCACTATATACAAACATTACATATTAACACATTGATTTTTTTTTACATAATAAAATAGAAGGCGATGAATAGAAAAATTGAATATAACTAAGCCAGTTTCCGCACAAAACTATGGATGAGAGAAAAAAGTAATAGAAGAAAAAAGAGAGAGAGAAAGAGAGCACTGCTGGCAAAGCTGGAAGTTTTAAAAAGGATATCATCGCATCTGGGGGTCTTTGAGACACTTCTGAAACTTGAAATTTGCATACACCAAACTGAATAAATAGGAATGCATTTAAACTAAGAAATTAGTTCTAAGTAGTCCAGAAAGACGTATTCCCTATGGCATAGTTACAACACGAATAAGTACGAAACGTTCATTTCGTATATTAATTACAATTAGTAATACATGATTAAAAATAGACTATTATAAAATAACATGTGATATTTTTTTTTAATTGATCAAGTCAAGATATTTTTTACTATTTCTTGATCAAAGAAAAACATTTACAGATTTTTGTATAATTTTAGTAGTTGGTTTAAATATAACATAGAAATATTATAAATTATATGACTTTATAAATGTCTTAATTAAGTAAGACCTCGATTAACGCTGATTCCATATAATTCGGTCAACTTAAACATGAACAATATATAAATTAAACTATTTACTATATATTAATGTGAGTTTCTTCAACGCTGTTTAGTTTAGTGCAGAGATCGGTAAGCAACGGCGTCGGAGCCGCATATGGTTCTTTTGTTGATAAATTGTCTTAAAAATGGCTCTTTGATCCAAAAAGTTAGCCGACTTCTGTTTTAGCATCTAAAGGGTAAACTTGATCTTTCTGTATTGTTAATATGTGTACTATTTTTAACGAAATAGTCTAGGGTTTTTGTAATTATTCTAATTGAAGATCTTGAAATCGGGTCTCCAAATATAATTGTTATAATGTTTCACATCTGACGATTAGGTAATAAAAATGGAATTTATCTAAAAAAAAATGTAATAAAAGGATTTTGTGAGAGACGCGGAGTATGGATGGGGGTTTCCTAAATCCGGGGTCGCAGGGGATTAACGTAATCCAGGAGAAATGTATTTAGCAAAGTAATATAATTCTATTTAGTGGACTTGAATTCCTCTGGAGAAGTGACCGATTTCAGTTAAGTGATATAGTGCCAAAACTTTACTATAGTTTCCCAAACTATAATCAGCAGTGTTAATTTAGACGTTATGCCAACTAGTAAATTGAGGTCTGCGGCTTCTGCTGGAATCGTCGCCCTCCATCCGTAAGGACGCGCGTAAGCGAAACTAGATTATGATAGATTCGTTCGCGGAGTAAAAGGGCGGAAGGGTGGAAGGGAAAAATGCAAAAATCCGAGCAACTGCACCACCTCGCGCATAAAACACTTAACCTGACAGATGATGCATAATATCGCTGCCGCCGCTGCAGAGAAAAATGGTAAATGTTATAAAGGAGACGCAACTATAAAAAAAAAAACACAAAAACCAAAAAAAAGTGAGAGAGCGATGGAGGAAAGGAAGCGGCAGCTTTAATGCGAGGAAGGCAAACACAATAAAGTGTCGTTTTTAATAAACTGATAAGCTCCAATAAAATTCTGCTCGGGTGGATGGGGATGAAAATGTGGATGAGGTTGAGGATGGTGATGGCGTTGGAGGGAACGGGGTATACAGAAAAAAGATGCAGCCTGGCGCCAAAAGGGGAGCTGGGAATGGAACTGAAAGGCTGAAGACAATGTGAGCTTTGGCATGGAACGAAAAAGAGGGGGGGGTCAAGAAACGCTTTACGCTTCAATCTAGTCCCCCTTGCCAAAGTGATAAAAACTTATATGGCCCAAGCTATGAAATTGCATATCGGCTCCAAAAAAGCTATGGCGACGACGTCGACTGCAGGACGCGCATGCAGGATGGGGGAAGGAGTAGACGGCATTTTCTGAATCGCGGCTTTCATTTGGCCGAAACCGTCAATTCAATTATATATCTTATGCATTCATGAGATTTCCTCTTTTGCCGACCCATCACCAACGGTCATAAATTACTGGGAAACTTTATTGCATTTATAAGGCTCCGGATTGCGGCCAAATAAAAACATGTATGTATTACAATGCACACCGCAGTAACCGGATTTATTGATCATTCCAATTGGAGCCCATTAAACGTGCATTCGTTTTTCTTTTTTTAATCAAACTGCGAATAAAGTCTGGATTTAATCACATAAAATAATATTGGATCTGCTCCACGGACGATCAAAGAAAAATTAGATTGAGCAAGTGTGAGTGAGGAAGAGGGAAGCGAAAGATTTGCAGTTGCGAGTCATTACCTAACAAATTGTTATTCGTTTAATTGAATTGCACTATCTCCTCTTCCATCTTTCGTTATTTATTTTTGCAGTCTATTTCGCTTGAACATTTAATAAATTTCTTTGAGTTTGATAACTAATCATATTTACTACACGATTGCAATTTGAAGTTATATTATATATTAAGAACTGTATAATTAATTACAATAAAAGTGTCTTGTAACTAATTACCAGTTATTAATAAGAAAACATTATTTTTTTTATAATTAAAAAAAGTTATGTTAAAAATTAATAGTGTGTTAATGATAAATCCTAGAAATTTGCTATTATATGCTATGTTGTATCAAAAACAATATAACTAATATATTACAATATTTTGATTTGCAATTACTACTTAAGTCATTATTTGAAACATGTATCATCAAAGAAATGAGTTTCTTCTAAATGTCCAAATATTTCAATTCAATGTCCAGAATCTTTACAGTTAATTGTATTAAAATTCGTCAATTACTAATTATTACTGAAGAACTTTTTTGTGACGAAAAAACTAATAAATTTTGGGAAGATGTAACGTTTAAGTTGCGTGAAAAATGAAGGTTTATAGATCAAAAATGGTGCATACATAAAAATCGGCACGATATATTTATGTATAATTTATTTATTTTATTGTTATCAATACATAAATACATGATTTATGTAAAGCCATATAGTATGCAACTATAATTGTTTAATTTGTTAAAAAATATTTGTTGTGAGTAAGATTCCCTTCTACAAATTATATTATTTAACAATTTATATTGACCCATTAAATACGAAAGTTTTATGGTCTTCCGTCTTTCTTTCCGTTCCGTCCTTATATTTTATTTACATAATTATTTAATGCAGTTGTAATATGTTAGTTAACAAATAGTTCCGACTGTGAGCAAAAAAAAACAACGTTCACCTTTGCGAAAGATTAGCTATAGTTTTGAGAACACTTCTGGTGATATAAAGTTTATACCTCTTCTGAAATCCATAATCGGTTAACGAACAATTCGGGTATGAAACATCGTCGTTGAACTGAATATATATTCTAATTAATGACTTGTTAGAAAAAATGAAATATTTATTTCAAAATTGACCCTAGTTTTCCGCCCAGACTAATAAAAATGTAATTTTAAAATAATAAATATCTCATTTATATAAACATTATGCGATAACATTGTGAATTGTAATCCGCTTATTTTAATTGCAATTCCTTCATCCATTAATAAATTAATGGCCCTTTCATCTACTTGATACATTTCAGGCCATTTATAACTAATGATAATTGCTACACGATTTCCTTTGTAGGATTATTTATCATAATATTTGTAATTAATTAATAATAATAAACATATTTAAATGCTTATATACTCCAACATTTACACATTATCATTGATTGCAGTATTTCCACACTTAATTAATTACTAATAATCGAATCATTACGACAATATTTTCAATTTGTCGTATTTTTCATAAAACACATCTGACTATAGACGACCAAATTAATGGGACCTAATCCATTTTTTTTTATATATAACATCTATTTTTATTTACAATCTATCTATAGAAGAAATAAGTAAATTAGATGAAATGAAGATGAGGAATTTAGCAATATCTGTATAAATTAGCATAATATCATTAAATTAAATTTATGTGGTAAATTTAAAATTTTGCACTTTTTAAGTCTGTATGTTTGTGTTGAATATACTAGATTTTCCGCTAGTTAGTTGGGTATGATTGTAGTCTTCCTTGATTCCTTTCACTATAGTTTTTAATTACACTTTTAACAGTTTCCATTTTGAAGCAAATGTGTATGACACTGTTGAAACACAAACCAGGGTGCATCAGTGATTGTGAGCAATGTTTTTGATTGGAATCGCTGGAATATTTCAATGTTAGAGTAGGTTGCTGAATCCCACAACTGTATACCATATGAACATACTGATGAGTATTGATTTGTATATCAATTATTTGTTGTTGAGCGATAGCACTGATTTTATTCCATGTATAGTTTGCTGAATTTCAGACCTAATTGCTTTCCCTTTGTCCATATATGTTTCTTCCAAGTGAGTCTTCTATCCAGAGACATGCCTCCTCCTCCTGGAGAACACGTTTTCTTCTTCATCGTCGATTTTGTTTCGATTACTTTAATATGTAATTTTTTGAGCCAGTATTCAACCTGAACCACATTGAAAGTTTAGTGATGCAACTTCTGGATTACAATCCGATTTTTCTATGTAAAATGTGCGTCTTATGGTCCGAAAACTTCGGTACTTAAATGTTCAAATAGTACAAAATAAATTAATAATTTTGCCTAGTCTATATAGTTTATATATAATATTGTCTACTATAATTCCAAAATATATCTAATAATATTTGGCATAAAAAGCACATACCTCTCTTTAAACAAAATACAAATGCAAAGAAATTTGACGTAAATTAAAAACTATTAATTAAATTAAATCAGATATTAAATAAATGATTGAATTTTGGAATGTTATTATATTGTGTAGAAATATATAGTTTGCAAATAACGAAAATATAATTATATTAATTACAATGTATTAATTAACTATTCACATTATTTGTTTGATTAATTTAATTATTGATGTACGGATATTTGGATTATCGGATTATGCTGGAACTAATTTTAATGTATGTATGGAATTATTTTAAGCTAATTGAATTATATTTAATCTGGGATTAAGACCAGATAATTAATAAATATATTTTTTTAACATTTATTATATAATTCGGCTCAAACAGTAATTTAATAATTCTCAGCATGTAAAGAAAATGTAAAAAATTCTTTTCTTAAAAATAGTTTTTGGCAAAAAAATATAAAGTAAATATATCTTCAATATACAAATATAAAATATAGGAGAAATGTCCTTAATAATGGCGTAATAGATGATTGTTTATTCATTCTAATTATTTTTAGATAATGATTGTAAAACAATTTTTGTAATAGTTTTTTTTCCTTTTTATGCTTGTAAAATCTATAAGGAATTGAAGAATTGTGTACTGGAGGTTTTTTTTATTCCTCTTGATTATATTTAGGTCATAATCTTTGAATAATTAAGGAATTTGTTAACCTGAGTACTAATCGATGAATAAAATAAAAAGTATCCTCCTTAAGCTTCACATGCTTTTTATTACTACAGATTGTATTTTGTCAAAAAACAGTAAGAAATTAGATAAATCCTTAATAAAAAAACATTTTTATTCTCCCTTGTAAATGTACCATTTATCTTAATGTCTATTTCTTTGTATATACAGGATTCATTTCCGTTCGCTTTAAAACTTGCCAATCGTATATTTTTTATCTTCAATAAATGGTATTAAAGTCCAATCAGGTCTGAGAGGAACACGAGTTTCAGCCGATTCCTTCGATGCATTTTCTTTTGCGATAAATCCAAATTAAAGCTCACATCATGTCGAATTAAATCACATGTCCGTTCGATACCCGACCGTTTCCCGTGGAGCTTTAATTAAACTTGTTATATTTGCCGACCGTTTTCCTTCTTTAAACTCCAAAAGACCAATATTTATAGAACCGCGCCAAACGTTCATTTCAGACCGGATTATTATTTTTTTCCCTCTTTTTCCTTTACGACTCTTCACATATGCATTCAATTCCCATTGGGAACGCTTCTGCAATAAATAAATAAATCGTGTATGATTTATTGGGTTAAAATGATTCAATGTACTCAACGATTTATTTTTTTATTTTTGGTGAACCTAAACTAATGCGTTTCTGCGAAACTCCTTTCAGAAAAGTCTCTGCGAATAAAATAATATTTTTTTGTGTGTACTTCTTCGCGTACGTATGAAATTGAAGAGCCCTCGCAGCTTTAAAGCCTGCTTTATTTTATATTTTTTGAGTTGTCTTGACGCAGACTTGAAGATCTCCTTCCGCCTTTCGTTGAATGTCTCCGTCGTATATTTTTTTGTCTCAAATCGAGACAAGTGCTCACGTTGTCCCTGCTTTTATTGGTTTCATTACTCTTCCACTATACAACACAACAAATTAAGCTGGATACACAAAAAATGTAATAGAACGTATAAAGAAATAAGTTGACACAAATAAAATGTAGTTTTAATGAAAAAATACAAATTATGGTAGACTAACACTTTTATCTACATAGAATGTATGTATTGGCTACTAAAGACGATTTTTTCTCATGAAGAAAAGGAAAAACGCCAGATTACTAACTAGATACAATACGTCAACTTAACGTACAATTCGTACTAACTAAAGACAATAAATATAATGGATGTAACAAGAATAATTGTAATATTTTAATTACAAATTTGAATTGGACCAAATTAATTTAGCGAATATATAAGAATTTCAATATAATATTTTAAATAAGAAGTTATTTGGACTATAATGGTTGTTTGTTGAAACTGACCTCGTAAGACAAGACAACAAATTAAATTAAATTCTAAAATAAATAGAGGAAATCCTGTAGAGACAAAGGCGAGAAGAGATTCTTTAGAATTGAGATGTAATCGGGATGAATGGCTAAGGTTATTAGATCTCTGGATTAGATGTAGGCAGGGTCGTTTTGAAGTCTGTGCGTTTTCCCGGAAGGGGAGGAAAGTGAAACTTTCCGGCTTATTGCGTTAAACACGCATTACACCGTTTCCACTTTAACAATGGGGCGGTGAGGGTGGCTGCTGTCGAATCGAGGTTAGGGTGGCGGGGATGGACGATAGTTGCAAGGGTGGAGGGATTTTGTGGATCGACGCGAAATGGAGAGACCATCTATCTGCGGATGATAAGAATAAGAAAAAACACAATCTCGTATGTATAAGAAGATATGTATGTTCGACCATGCAGAATCAGCCTTCGGCCAAAGCACAATGGGACCTCCGATTGGACATCCGGCGATAAGAAGTAGTAGCTTTTGTTGCGCTGCTAATACACCGAAATCCCGGGAAAAGTTCTGGGAATAAATTTAATTACGTTATATTTACATTTAAATGGATCCGATGGCTGCATGCAGTGTTCTTTCGGGGCTCTTTATTCTTCGAGCACAATGCGGGAAGGATAAATCCAGGATGGAAGGAGAGGACACAGAGGAAAGCGTTGGCGGGAAAAAATGGTCGGCATCAGTGGCAAACACCGGGAAAATTTATATTTCTTTTTTAATTTAAACTCGGGGCGCGATAAACACTTTCTCCCTTGATCCCGGCATTCGATTGCGGCGCCGTCGCGCGCGGGGGTGTTCGACGAAGAGGGAAAAAAATAAACAACCCTCGCGCCCCATTTATGCCATGCATTATTCCCCCTTCCACGCCGTTTCCCCAAAAACGTTCTTTCCTTGTTCTCACCCTTCTCGCAATCCAATAAAAGACGACGATAAATATTAAGTTAATTTTCGCTCTAAATGCTCAAACTTATTAATCATTGCAACTTTTTTTAAAGCCAAATTATTATGAAATATATGATTTTCTTTTATATAATTATGAAACCAAATTATTCGTAAAGTTGCTGATATTTATACTGTTTTTATACCTTTTATGAAACAAATTTGTATTTTCCATATATATAAAATAATACAACATTTCAGAAGTTTTATTTTGTTAATTATTTTAAACTTATGTTATGAATTACTTTAATAGTTTTTTTTTTAAATAAATTATATATTTTATATTATTAATATTTTTCATGATTTTTTTAGTCACAGATATCTGTGCTTTACGATTAAAGTGTATTCCGTGAGTAATCGGAGCGTGTCTATTGAATGGTGGATGTAGATCGCATTGGCGCAAATGTATATTACCAGCTCATTCAATTCTAAAGTAAGAAACGTTATATGATAGGTAATGTGATTCATCTAAAGTAGATGGAAATTTTGTTATTTATGTATGTGGAAAACGGTGCATATTTTTCTAAATTTCTTAAATGCTAGTTTTGGTCTGAGCTCCAAAAAAAAGTATTAAAGTTGTAGTTCGTTTTTCATTTTTCAAAGACAACATATGACAAAATGATTAAATTATGTTATTTTATAAAACATAAATCTTATGCTCTACATAATTCAATTTCTTTGCATAATGTTATTAATTAAATATTAAGAATGATTATAATAGATTATAAATAAGTAAAATATATAACAGGGGAGACTATGAGAGGTGCATTCTAGCTATTCATATAACACCTCAGTTTTTCGGAACTACCAATCTTCAGACGACGCCTCTCAAAATTTCATTACAATCTGACGATTAGTTCACAAGCTGCAGTGGTTTTAGTGACGCTACTTTTGTAATTTTTAAAACAATCTAAAAATCTTAACTCAAGGAAGAGACGCATTTGCCATACTAATATAATAATAAAAATAATGTTAAATTTTCATATAATAAAATAAAATATATAGTAAATAGAAAGTTAATAACTTTTATAAATCCATCTGTAATTGATTTCTCAAATATTTTTCAATGTTGTTTTCATTTTCATAACTAATGCGTCAATACAATTCAGTAACCGTTTCACAATTTTAGAAGCTCTGAGCAAAAACTTAAATAATTTATGATTATTTACCTCTCTCTGACACAATTAACGTGCAAATATTCGGGGGAATGTACAATATCAGTAGTATTAATCTGGTGTTCATATACTATATTTGAATTATCTTCCAGTTTACACTTCACATGCACTAAATGTCATTTTAGGAAAAGTTTCACAACATGATGGTCTGATTTAAATATAATTAATATGTAAAGCTGAGTTAAGTTCCTAATTGTTGACTGTAAAGTGTAAACTTCTATATACGTCATGTACGTTAGTGATAAAAAGATACACATCCTAAATTCATACATTTAAATTAACATTTGCAAAGTAATTAACGTATTTGATTAGCGTAGATAATAGTAACGTTAATCAAACTGTGCATAGCTGTATGATTAAAGTCCGCTGCTAGATTTCAGTGACGTAAATGCATATAACTCTTGCATATAATTTTAAGGAAAAGTACTGTGTATGATATGCAATGCGATTCATCTTTTGAGTGGATGGAAATGTTGTAATTTGTGTAGGCGGAGAAGCGATGCATTTGTAAATATCGAAGAAGCGAAATGTTTTTCTTCTGTATTCGAGCAGATTTTCGATCGCAATGCTTGGGGAGGGAGGGTTTTTGCGAGTCTCGCTCATGCGGATCCAGTATTAAGGGTGTCTGATGCGAAGGTGGGAAGAAGTGAGAAGGCTCGGAGAAAAGGCAAGGCAAGGAAGAAGAAAATGAAAAAAGATTGGTATTCAGTTTGTTCGCGCTCTCCGGAGTCGATCGTGTGTCACGTTCGATAACGCATAACATAATAAAATGCACACATATCGCAGATTTCCGTGCCGAACGACGTATCCGAGACGCCCGTCTTATATCTTGGAAATAAAATTTATACGATGCTCGTGCAACAGTTCACGTTTGCGACTTGGGTCTCTTCTCTCCTATACCTCTTTCTCCCTCTCTCCCTCACACATAAACTCTGCAACATCCCGTAACGTAACGTAAGGTATTCACTGAAACGCAGCGGTGGTTGACGACGCTGACGCCTCCAACGCCACCTCCGATGTTGCTGACGCTCCATCCGACGTCGCCGCTTCCTTCCCGCTCTTAAACAATGGGATCATAGGGCACGAGGCTTTATGAACAGCGCCAATTATGCAAATTAAGTAACTGTTCCCCGGAGGTTAAGATTTACTGTGGGGGACGACAACGAAAATAAGAGGACGAAGAAGAAGCGAAGGATGCAACGCCCTTCGCCGCAAAAAGAAAAGAAAAATCGTAAAATAAATACTGATGGAACAACAAGAGAGCAAACAAAAGGAAGGAATTAAAGAAATAAATAAAAGGAGCTTGCACCTTGTTATTATGACCAACGGTAAATATTCGCGGATTCCTTCTTCCTTCGGGTCGTACGTTCTCAAGGAGATAACTCTTTCGACGCGCACGCCTTTGTTTTACATCATAAAGAACCGAATCCTGCTTAATGGCGCAAGCAAAACATCCGCCACTTTACGTGTCTTCACGGACATCATCCTATTTACCATTACTGACAACAATTAGTTATGTATACTAACCAGCTTAAGTCATTATTTAAGTTTATTATTTTTTATCTTCTTTAGTTTATTATCAACTCGATAACTAAATAATAGTATCAATTACAATAGTAAACTTTTCTTTTACATTAGGAGATAAATTAGCTATAATAATTTTGTTACTTTAATAATTAATCAAATAATTTGTAAATTTTTACGATTCTACATTTTATATCATTTGATTACTTTAAGGTAATAGGTTGGATAAACAATATACATTACCATTATTAATTAATTTTTAGTATGAATCATTGATATCACAAATTACAATTGGCTATGAGGAACTAACAGGGATGATAGGCATATTCAGCAAAAGTCTACATTTTCTCATATTTACTAACTTTTACTTATATCTGATAGTTAAAATTGTATATAAACAATAGATTGCGGTATATCAAAGTTGGAAATACTGTGAAAACTTTATTATAGAATATTTCGATTCTCGAACATAAATTATTAATTAACTTTTTTTACATATCTGATAGTTAAAATGTTATAAAACAATAGGTTGTGCCATCTGTATATAAAATTTTAACTAAATCAAAGTTGGAAATATAGTGGAAACTCTAATCTCGAACAACAAATATGAACAGAAACATAAATACATAAATTTGATTCCCCCACTGGAAGATGAGATGTACAGCACACATAATAAATCAAAGGTCTAAACTTATATTCAAAAGTGTTCGTAAACGAGTAAAACCTTTATTAAACAGTGTTGTATCTAATTCGTTAGAAATAGTAGATGAATTTAATTAGGAAAATTCATACATAAAACCGTTTAATACAAACTCTGATATCAAAGCTTTGGTTTTGAGAAGATTGAATTCTACCCTTCCTTGCGGTCTCAAATGTGTTCTAACTTGTTAGTTTTATGGAAAGATATACAACAAAGAAAGTAGTCTTTAGTATTTATATAGTTCTTTGTTATTGCTAAAAATTAAATACTAAAAAAAACTGTAAGAAATAAATGTAAAAATGTTAATAATAAAATACCTATATAATATTGTTAATAGATTTCATTCTTCTTTCAATCAAATATACAGTATTTATTATTATCGGAACACAATTAAAATCAGTTAATAATAACGTTTTCGGAGCAATGTGGAAGCTTTAATTGATGTGCACCCCAGAAAACGAGCATCTGCGTTGGTGCTTTTTTTATGTTACGGTGTTATTTTATGAGGTGCAGAAAGGCGCGATCCTGCACGCATACGTTTAAACGCAGGACCATTTCCATACAATGTTTTTCAAGTAACAGTTTGCACAAATAATTTCCACCGGCGTCGCTTCCGCCCTTTCCTGCTGCTCATCCACCCACCGCCACCTGTTCATATGCCTCTACTCTGTGTGTCTGCATGTTTTGTATACGAATTCCACCCCCGGCGTTCTCCGCCGAATGAATCTCATTTTCACACCAAACAACAAAAATATAAATAAAATAAATGAAAACAGTAAAGTGAAAAATAGAAAAACGGGCGTAAGTGAAAATATAAATAATTGCCACAATAACGGTGGGGACGAAACGACATTGCTATTATTGTTCCTTATTTTTCTCTCTTCATTGCTTTTACTCCGTCAACTCAAATACTAATTTCCTGCAATTTATGTTTAGTTTTTTTTTGTGTTCGTTTTGGTCTAAACGAGATTAAATTTAATATTGGGTTAAATGCAAAAGTAAACATTTCTGTTTAAGCTGAATAAATATAAAAAGCATACATGTTATTGCATTGTTTGCTCCTATTTAATTGCGTAACGTTTTTCATGTGATAACGTGGTTAATGGTAATATTAATTATAATATTTATTGTAACAAATTTACATACATAATTAAAAAAAATGAAACAAAAAATCTGTATGATATTTCTGCTCAAAAATTAATATAATTCTTAAATGCATATGATCAAACTTAAATTTAATATTTCTAATATCTAATATATAGCTAAGATATATGAGGTATTCAATTTAAAAATTACAGTCACACTTCGGTTAACGTTAACTCTGATAATGAAGCTAAATCTAAGCTTTACAAACAAAGTCTTTAATTGTAAATTGGTGTTTGGCGTAAAATACGGCCAGAAGAAAAAAATGAGATTCAAGAAATTAGAAATGAAGTAATTCAGATGATTGAATCAATAGGTTTTGAAAATGTCGATAACATCCTCATACATTTATTGAATGCAGAAGATGATAGTTTTTCAGTGCAAGGAAATCTCTGAAATCGAAGTTTAATCTAACAAAGTATTTTTGCTGAAAACCATAAAATTAGTTATTGGAAGAATGACTGTTTAATGATATTAATCTTATCATTTGTTATATAAGCTATACTTTAATTAATACATTTCTAAGCTAAACAAATCTAGAGTTAGAAGTACTCATTCTTTAATATACAGTCAACCCTCCTATAACGCGGTGTGTGCGTACCGCGTTATATGGAAACCGCGCTATAAGAAACTCG
The DNA here is from genome assembly GCF_001412225.1 of Nicrophorus vespilloides. NCBI lineage: Eukaryota > Metazoa > Arthropoda > Insecta > Coleoptera > Silphidae > Nicrophorus > Nicrophorus vespilloides. The sequence continues at coordinate 64,848 of NW_017097852.1, forward strand.
GATTTAACCGTACAAACCAGGCTAATTCGTAACGTGTTCTATGGAAACCGTCTACCGCGTTGTATGGAAACCGCGCTATAAGAAACTTTAAATTAGTACAAATCACATCATTCGTACCGCGTTATATAAAATAGAATAAAAAAGACAAGATAAATTATAAATTATTATTATTGAATTGAATTGAAGAGTTCATATAAGGATTGATAAAAAAAATGAAACAAGAACTAAACTAAAAGACTTTCAACAAAAACAATGAAGACTTTTGTAAAATTATGTAATCTTTCAACACTCATCCTCGCTGTCAGAAATACTGTTAAATTTGAATTTGAAGTTTAAAACAGATTCTTAATAACAATAGCTTAATAAGAAGGACAATCATTTAAATGAAATTCGTAACATCTTTTATTAGTTTTACTATTATTTATTATAATTACATTTGATAATATACAATTACTTATTTTAATTGTATTTTAATGTAAATAACTAAGGAAATATTCTAGTTCAGACTTGTCTAACCCGCGGGCTGCATGCGGCCCACGATTGATATGCATACAACTCAACCAAATTACATCAAATAATTAACTGTATATTCTACGTTTCTTTCTCTTCAGCTATCGTTAGTGTTAGTCAATCTTATGTGTAACACAAAATAATTTGTCTTCTTCCAATGTGACCCAGGGGATCTAACAGTTTGGATTCGCTTGATCCAGATCGCAGTCAAGGACAAAATTTTTAAGAATGAACCAATTAAACAAACGTAAAAAAAAAATCGCATATGCAAAATATGGAATACGCCCTAAAATGTTTTTTTTTTTAATATTGTTTATTGCGGGCCTTAGTTTATCTCTAATTACAAAGAGAACATCTATAAAAAAAATGAAGAATTTAACTTAATTACTTGAATTTATCAATTGTAAAGAGAAAAATATTTGTAAAAAAAGAAAATAAAGTTAATAAAAGATTATTCTCATCAAAGTTGTTGCTTCTTACATAATAATTTTAGTTAATTAACATACAGATATTTCTGTTATTTTAAGAGTGTTCGAGTTAAAATAAGATATTTTTATATATTAAAATTGTAAGTCATCGTAGAAGCTATTAATAGTACTTAAGACGCCAAGTCAGCAACGTTTCCTTGTCATCTTCTCGCGTTTATTTTTTCATCTTCTTTCCTTCGCTCCATCGCACCTTCCGTTTGTTTAATAGTGCGGATATTTAGAAGAGCGCGCCATAAATCATGGCGCGAATTTAATAAGGGATTCTTTTATCCCGAGAAATAAATCTTTGCGTTAAATGAGCAGGGAATTCGTGGCCGAGTCGTCGTCCGCAGGTGAAACATAATACGAGAATAAATAATATAAAAAAAAAGAAACGAGAAGAAGCTGAGAGGTAAAAGAGGAGGAGAAAAAAGGTACGAGCCATTTGGGACGCACGATGATTAACTAATATGATTTATTTTAAACTAAAACTCATTAGCAGCTCAGCCATCACTCATCGCGTGAAGTACAAACGCGAAAATCCATTAAATTTACATGAGGCGAATGATGATGATGATATGTTGTATGCGTTTGTACGCGAGAGAAGAAGAGAGATAGAAAAAAAACTGGAAATGGTTGAACAAGAGAAGATGTGAGTGTGTGTGAGAGAGGATGAACGAAGGTGCGAGGATATCAGTAATATATCAGATATTTTGTCGGGGCGTACTTTAATTTCGATCTGCCCGATCAGCATTATTTATATTGCATTAGTCTTCGTCTGTGTAGCCTTGGTGAAGGTGAACGTTGTTGGGGTGGGGGTGGTGGATTTTGGTGGGGCAGGGGATTTCCCTCCGCCCAGACAACAAACAGGAAAGGACTCACTTCGTCCTGCGGAGAGAGCGAGAGAACCCGGAGAGTTCATTAATTTCCCAATGAACAGCTGCGAAGGCAGCCCTCTCTTGCGTTACCCACGTTCTCTCTCACTCCTGCCGCCCGTCTCGCAGATTTATATCCCCCAGGAACGATCCGCCACGGTGCGAATCTCGCTCGCACACTCTCCTCTCTAAACTAATTTTTATTTTCCACTTCGTTGTTGTTTCTCCGTTCCCTTTTTATTCGCCCTTAATTTCATCGAAAACTACAGATCCAGTATAAAAATACGAGAAAAACAAAAACAATGCAATTGTTTCCTTTGATTTTTCATGTACATTCTGATATATTTTAACGCATTATACCTTTCATGGCGATACTTATTGGAAATAAACAGTAACAACAAAATTTATTAAAAATAATTACAATACCTCGCATAGATATATTCTATAATATTTTTTAAGTCTTTGTAGAAAAGAAAAATCTGAAATTGTTTTTTTTTTATTTTGGATACTTTAGATTTATGACATTTTAAAAATAGTGATTACTTCAAAATTAACAAAAATAGTAAATATTTGTTAAAAGAATTGAAATACATTTTTTAATTTTGATCTTGATTTTTTTTTAAGTAACATTTACAAAAACTATTATTTATAAAATTTATAAAACTGACAAGAAAATAAATGATTTATAATATAATAATATTTATTTACAAATTTTTTAATTTGTAGTCATAATTGTACCAGAAATGATCAGTATTATAGGTATATTATCCAAGTATTATTTTGAGTACACTTTACTTTATAGTTATACACCAGCAATCATAATATATAAATAGATTTTCTTATTAAATAATAATTAAAGGTATTTCTTACTAACTTTAAAACTAAATTAAATCCTTTTACATTGGATCTATGAACTTCTATTTCATAAATGCATAATCTTACATCATTAAAGATGCTGATGTTATGCAGTTACACAAACACAAAGAGTAAAAGATAAAAAAAGGCAACTTGGTGTACGTTTCCTTCGTCGTGAAGGATTGAAAATAGTAAAAGGTTAAATCTAATTAGTTAATAATTCAGAGCAGCCGAAGGCGAGCCGGTAATGCGATATCGGGCCTGTGGGCGATTGCAATCTTGCTTGAGGAGGGAAAACTTAGACGTTGCGGCAGTGTCCGATGAAACGTGAAGGAATTATATACTTCTTCCTTTCGTTCTCATCCTCAGACCAATATCTCCGATTTTTTTTGTGTGCGTCTGGCTGTGTGTTTGCACGTTCCCATCTCCTCTGCTTTCACCACACACAAACACACACGTATATATAGAGCCTAAGGCGCTCGATGCTGAGGAATTCAATAGGATAAACGATGCCCTCTTTATATGATGAAGATATATCGACGTCAGTTTTCGGGGGATTAGCAAACAAAGTGCAACATCATTTTTTCCCCATCTATCATGCGCGCGTAGAATTAAAATGGGAATCCCCCCATTGTGCGAATGCAGTTGTTATTTGAGGTTTTCGGTGTAGAGACGTGAGCGGGGATTCCCTTCAGGCTGGTAACCCTAGAACTCTGAGGCAAATGTCAGTTGCGATCACCTCGAATCTGAAGATTTATTCTTCTTTCCGTTGTTCTTAGGAACATACGCTTCTGGTCTGGTGTGGTCTGGTACGGTTTTGGTCCCTTCGCCCTTGTTCTACATACATATAGGAAAGCCGTTACTTTATATGATTTATGTTATCAGCGCGCAATTTTAAGTCCGCGCGCCGTAATTGCCCTTTATTTTGCGCCGTAAATATACGGCAATGTCACTCGCTTAATGTTGCGGTTTTCGTAATGAAAACGAATGCTCTTTCTCTCCTCTCTCACCGAGTGTGTTGTATTCGCGATATTTTATATTACTCCACCCGAAATAGACGACCAATTAAAAACGGCTCCAGCTCCCTCGCATTTAATAAAGAATTACCTACACTTACTTAAACGAGAAAAAAGCTGAAAAAGAACACTTTCAACAAGGAGCAATTTTACCTTGATATTATATAATTGGGTGGCATTTTTATGAAAATTATGTATTTATTATTCACCTTTCAAGGTGTAAATATAATCATAACTAAGTTAATACATTTTCTAAACAATATTAAAGAGATTCTAAAATCTTGGATAATAGTACAATTATGAAAATGTGGGATATCCAGTTAATAAGTTAGGTCACTTAATATGAAATATTTCAAAGCCACATTTATTTCTAATAAATTCACAAAGTCACATCTCTAATAATGTGGGGGTTTTGTCCCGCAATTTAGGACGCAACTCGAAATTGATACAAAAAAGGTATGTAGATCAAAATTAATAGCTTTTTTTTATTATGTCTAATGGCTGTAGACATTTGTTTTTTGGTAAACTTCCCAGCGGAAGTTTTTATCATTATATTCTTTTGTAATTTTTTAGTTGGCTGACTACAACTTCAGTAGTATATTGATGCTTTGAGATTCCACTGTTACCTTTGTGTATCTGCTGCTATCCTTAATACTATTATTGTCCATCGACTAGGCCGAAGGTCCATATGCTGAACCTCTTTCATTTGACTGTCCATTTATGGTCAACGATGGCCCTATTGTTGCAAGCACCGAGAGGACTCACAAAGGGCATGGCTTGACCAGGATTGGAACTGCCGCCCACTGAATCATGGGTAGGGCGACTTAACCATTCGGCTATTAGTCGGCCTCAATAGCTTTTATTTCTGTTAAAAAAATATTTTTTCAATATGTTTTTATGAAGTTTGAAATGGTCGTAAGGTGAAAAGTGAATTAATATAACATATTTATATTCTTTAAATATTTCCTGGTAATCCGGACAAAACGAGGTATTTCTTTGATTATTTTCTATTATATATTATTTATTTGTTATTATATAATTTTTTTACGTGAGGTATTCTTCACTTGCCTCATGTAAATCATATATAATAATTTTAAATATGTCTACTTGTAATTTTATTTTTTTGTCAGTCATGTGCACACTTTCCTCGTTTAAAAGGCAATATTATGTTTCTGATTCAGAAATAATAAATAATCAAAAATATATATATCCTACGATTGTATTTGACAAAAACTGAAAAATAATCGTAAGTTTGAATATTCACAAGTCGAGGTGGTCGAAGTTATTGTAGTTTAAATAGTTACAAATATTGTTTTTTTTTTTCATTAAAATATTTGTGTAAAAGGATCGTGTAATAAATTTTAAATTAGACAAATTTGTATTTACATTTACATCTACATTTATATTAAATTGATATATTTGTTTCGTTACAGCTTTAGCAACTTCGTTGCTTCGTTGTAACGCTTAGAATAATTTAAATATCCAGATTTCACGCACTTGAATTACCGTCGTCGGAGGTTTAAAAGCTGGCTTTTAAGTAGAATAAAAAAAGGAGTAGGAAAAACGAGGCGATGGAAAATTAGTTCTTAATGAGGTAAATTATTTATGCTCGATCGATTCGCAGGAGCGGCGGAATAAATTTTAATGAACCGAACTCGTCCGGATTCCTGCCTCAAAATAAATAGTCTAATTTAAAATAATAATTCACTACAAAAGACAGAGCGAGGTGCTTAAAGACAAAACCTATAATTTAAATTAAAGCTGCTCGACTAAGCTCCGAAATCCGGCCGACTGGATGCCAGTCGATACAGGATGAATGGGGGTGCGACGGGAAAACGGGCTTAATCCAAAAACGTCCCGTTCATCCTGCGCGCAAAACTCCCCAACCGTCCCCCCACTTGCACTGTTACACCCCGCTCCACCCTTTTCGACCGTCGAAGAAGGGTCCGTGCACCTTGCAATCAATAGTTTTAAAATCACATTGTTTCTTCAATTAAAGAACCTTAAATTTATATTGGGATCCCGAACACTTTGAATTTTTGCTCTCCGCTTTATGTGATCGCAGCGGCGGACGGTTTTACAGCCCTCCCAGAAAAGGAACCTTCTCGTAAAATTTGCACATAAAATCCGGACGATTTGGAGCGGGAAAAATCAATTAGTGTTCATTGATTTTTCTCTCACATGTGGGTCGTTGAAATTTCCTTTTTTTTTATTAATACTGTAGATCAAGGGTTCCCAAACATTTTCGGTTTGCGGCGAAACGTATCAGAATTTTTCCGCGACGCCCCAAGTCAAAGATTGGTCTATCTCAGGACAAATATTTAATATATCATAATTTTCGCTGTTTGCTGCGCACCTATAGTATAACCACGACGCTCTGGAACCGTTTGAGAACCCCTGCTGTAGATGCTAAAAGTGCCAAAGTAGCCAAAAGTGGATTCATTTACTTTCCTCAATCCTACAAAATACTTTATACCTAAATTATATGAAAAAAGTTTCCTCATTAACATTTAAAGGTACGTTTGTATAATTTCTATGTTTAAAAAAATTGTTTTTGATTTGTTTATTGTATAATTTACATGCATGTGTGTCTACATACATTTCCTGCATGTAACGTCTAATTCTTGTTAAACAATGTTTCCTCAATTTTTTTAATTAATCTTAGATTTGAGGATTTATTTAGATCTGATTTTTAACAATTTCTAGAAAAGAAACTTAATTTTATACTTTATAGTTGAGGGAATAGAGGTATTAAAATATATATCGTGACTATTAAGACATCACAATGTTTGTACAACAAAGTCAATGTGAGCTTAACAAAACTGAAACATTTTCATGTATTAAAAGAGCTATTTTCTATTGAATGAAAACAGTAGAAAATGTACAAGTAAAACGCCGATTATTCGGGTTTCAATTTATCATTTATCGTGGTCCCGGAAAATCTGCAGTTTAGTAAATTACAAGGAAAAAATCAAAAATTACATATTGCCTTTTAAAGTGATTAAAATATGTTTTTGTATACCAATACATAGATAATAAGTTTTTAAAGCAAAAAAAAGTGTTGTTTGTTTTAACCGTGTTTTTCAATTATCCGTGTTTTAACATTCCAGTATTATCACGGATAATCGGCGTTGTAAATACTCACAAAAAAGTTAATTAAAAAAATGTATTTGCTTCAATTTATTGAAATATTGCTATTTTCTTAATAAATTATGTTGTTGGTACTTTCATTAATATGCTAAAACTACTTATATTTATAAAAATAATAATATTTAATGCAACCTAAAAAATTAAACAGTTTTATTTAAAAACAATAATAATAAAAATGTACTATACAAATGTTACAAATCCTATTAACCATAAATAGGTCTTTCCACCACTATTAGTTTGCTTTAATAAAAAAGTTTCAAGTAAATAATCGAGACTTAAATAATTCATTTTAATTATTATATTTATAAGAAAATTCTTACTAAAATAAAATTAGTTTTATATCTGTATAAACTTATTTTGCTTAATTAAAATTTAGTTTTTTTTTGGAAATTTTTGAACCGTACTATAGTAAATCCGGACTGATCGAGGTATTTGATAATTAATTGATTCAAATTTTGAAAATCAACAAATATACATAAAGTTATTTGAAGAATCAGTAAATTGAAATTTCCTATTTTTTTATATATAAAATACAATAAATTGACATAATTTGTTGTACTTTGTCTAAGTGTTGTGCGTAACGTGATTTTTGTGTGTAATCAAAATTTTAGATTGATTTACACTTTATTTGTAACAAACTTAACTACAAAGTTGCAAAAAATGTAAAACAGGTTATAAATAATTATCGGAGAAATGTTTTCGATTTTATTATATATAATTTTGCGGTTACATTCCTTCAGACACGAACCAAAAAATGCGTATAATATTAAATATTATATTGAACGGGCTTTTGCAAATTACATAACTCAAATTATTATTAAACACATCCCAATAACCAATACCTTGGGTAAAGTATTACATATTTTTATTTTTCATCCACATCTCTCTCTCTCATTCTTTCCGACTTGCATTTTCTTTCATTCCTTTTATAATTTAATGTTCCGTAGCGAATGACGTCGAAATTACATAGCAAAAGATGAAGAAAGAGAGAGAGAAGCACAAGTATAGAAAGAGATAATCTCAGGGTGCTCATTAAATTAATTATTTAAGCCTAGTAATCTTCGCATTATCAACTATGCAATGCACATAATTACGTTACAATACGTGGAAGCAGTTTTGAAATCTGCACGGTCCCAATTATTCCTCCACTTCAACACGCTTATTATCGAAAATGTGCTTACACTTTTACGAAGGAAAAATCAAATAACTTCTGAGCGCAAGAACACACAAAGCACGAAGAATTGTGAAATAAGAAACACAACACAAAAATCCGAACTCGTCCATTCGACGAAAGCGGCTTTTATTTAATTAGCAAAATAATCCGATTATTATGCAATTCTTGCTTCCTTTCTATTTCCAATTAACTTTAATATTTGCATTTTTCTTTACTATAACTTTGATTCTTTATTTCTGTTAGATTCTTCTTAAAATTATATAACTATATACAAAAAATTATGTAATATAAACATTGAAAAAGTAAATTTTTAAGTTCCGAGTTGTATATTTGTTAAAAACTTAATATGAAAAAAAAATCTTTAAAGAATTTTAAGGAAATTTATGATCAATTTGTGTTTAATTCAATGAAATTGGTTTTACAAATATGATAATTTATTTATAATTCAATTAGGATCTACACGTGCTTTGAATAGTTTAAACTTTAAAGAGTACTCATTTAATTTGGAAATCTCAGTTGGGGGTCTAATATATCCCAATGCATGTTTAGTGTAAATAATATATACTTATTCCTGTAAGTTATGTAGTAGCTAACACAATTAATGCATGTTGAGATTCTACAATGTAAAGCTTCACAGCAATTTTAGTGTATAGTTATGCAATACTTCAAGAGAAAATTAATATATTTTTAATTAAAAATATGCAAAGTGAAATATAAATATACAGTTTTTAATTTCAGGAGAATTTTATTAAGTGTAGCTATAATTTTATTAAGTGAAGCTTAAAAATAAACGTGCATAGTTTTTTTTTGTATTTCACCCAAAATAGATTTTAAGCAATTAATTATTTCCACCTGACCCTGTTTTGTTTCTAATCGATTATTCCGAAACCCTTGAACCCTCCTCAATTATTTTATGTGAAAGCTACAAAACATTCTGTGTTTATTTAATATATATTTATTATTTTTTCACATAGTTATTGCATTTTAATTTAATCAATGGCCTTTTAAATGTTAAATCTTTGGTTATTAGCATTCTTAGTTAAAATCTTCTTTAATTT
>NW_017097852.1:73969-149022 GCF_001412225.1 Nicrophorus vespilloides
ATTGAAGCCAAACTCAAACATTTAATCATTTCCAAGAATAGTTAGTTCAATTAAGTTGCTAGTCCAAAAGTTGGAATACTTGTAATGTTATCAAAGTTTTGTTATCAGAGGTAACGTTGACGTTAACGTTGAGGTATGGTTATTATACTTTTTACTATGGAATAAGTAATATATAATGCTATTTGTTTATAGGTTTTTATAGTTTATATAAGAGAACTTTTGAAAAATTAACCATTCTGTATGTGCATATTTTAGATTCAAAACTTATTTGATTTTTTGTACTGGATATTGTATTAAATGATCTATTTTTAATATATTTTTCAAGACAGAAAGTCCTATGGTGATTAGGCCTTTGGAGCAGTTAATCTTTTTTGTTTTAATTAGCTAATACAGGATTTCTCAAACTTGTAAATCCTGAAATTTTCATAGAAGACTTTGTTTATCCAAAGTTGAAAAAATAAAAATTAACGCTCGAAAAAGAAGATTTTTAAAATTTAATTGATTTTCTCGAAATCTATAATAGATCAAATGAATCCAAAAGATTGGTATGAATTGGATCTTTGGGGAATGTAACGAGTGTTCATACTATGGTTTCATCTAAAGTTGAAAAATATGGAACATTCCAATTTTTCATTTTTCTCAAGTATTATCACATTTCACATAATAGATACAAATGGATCCAAAAGATGCGTATAAAATCTGAATCTTTGGGGAATGTAGCGAGTGTTCTTATATACCTATGATTTCATCCAATTGACTGTAATTCGCATCTAAAGTTGAAAATGTTAAAAAATCGCGCTTGAAAAAGAAAGAAGTGTTTTCAAATTTCATTCATCTTCTTGAAAACTGTAATAGATAAAAATGGTTCCAAAAGATGCGAATGAAAACTGGACATTTGGTGAAAGTACCGAGTATTTGCACATTGCTTATTTTGTGGGGTAGCTATTTAGTAATTATTTCAGTCCAGTTTTCCACGGAACATCTTTTACACCAGTGTTCTGCGGAAAATAGTTTGTGAAACCCTGATCTTAAGCATAAACTTGTAAACCAAATACGAAAGGCTATACAAGTAATAAAAACGTTATTATAATTGAAAATCTTACATCAAAAATCAATGGGTTAATTTCTAATTGAGAAACATTATTTGATTCGTAAAGTTTTTGCCTAGAAAAAGATGAGTATCATTTTTCAATCAACATTTACATCGGTTAAATGTTATACATTTTTCATAAAAGATAAATAGATCAGAGTAAAAAAGAAGTTTTCTAAGTCACATATGAAATTACAATTGTGTACACTATAAGTTATTTCTATTTATGGATTAAAAAAATGATGCATATAATAATTTATTATTTTAATGCTTCATAATTTTTACTTTTGAACAAAAACATAAATTTTATAATTTATATACAATTTAATTATTTTTTTCCATTGTTTGGAAAGAATGTAGAATTTAGTTTGTTTTTGCAAATAAAATCCGGTAAGTTTTATGTTATGTCAAAAATATATTTGATGATGTAAAATGTTCATTAAAACTCTGGATTAGTTTTATATTTTAATTATATTGACAAAACAGTTTGATTAAAAAAGTAAATCGTAAAGAATAACTAGAGATTAACATTTGTAACTGTAACTCATTTGGATTAAACGATTGTTAAATGAAAATAAAATCTATCAAAATCACAATAAAATTAGAGGGGATGCCGTCGAGATTAACCAAGAGGAAACAATAAAAACAAAGCAAATGAAACAACAACAAAAAAAAACAAACAAAACAAAGAGAGTAGTCGACGTAGGACTTCGGTTTATTGATGCGGGGCGCAGGGTATTTGCGTTTTACAAGGTTTTATATACATTTGGTCTGTTGCATTGGAATCGTTGCGGGTGGGTTATTACACGGGTCGCAGGATGATTTCAGGATTTGAAAAGGCGAACCCCGACCCCTTCCCCACACAACCACGGATTCCGATGGCTTTAAAATTGCAAAACTAAACAGAACGACCCTGCTTTTTCTCATTCCCTCTTTTCTTTCTTTCTCTCTCTCTCTATTTCCATCTCGCTTCATCGTGTTTTTTTTTATATTTTGGTTGCAGCTCCTTTCTTCTCTTTCTACCAGTTTTCCTATGTAATTCTCTGCTCAAATCAAATACAATCCACCTCACGGCAAGATTTATACAAACAATCCTTAATTGCGTTCGCGAGCGTCACAATTAAATCGAAACTTTATTGGAAACTGATTCTTCGATTTCTTCCTAATCGTATTCGATTTTAACCCAACTCTATTTACCTTGGTTTTAATCAGTTGTATATTTTGCTTCTCGCATCCGAACTTAATTTGAATACACTTACTGTATTTACCTTTAAACAACATTTGTTCTTTAAATTTAATTTAATTATACTGCATTTTGCCGATATTTAATAGAAAACCAACAAATAAATAATATTTATTATATTTATACATATTGCTTTAAAGTTTCAGTTAAACTCATTTATATAATTAATGTAATTGGTATTAATGATTTGATAACAGTTTTATTTCTATCGTTACTCGCACGACTTTCGTAGCTTCGCTACTCGCATGGTGTCTGTGAAACTGCATTAAATATAACGTTAGTTATATTAATTTATATTTATATTAATTTATATAAATTTATATTTATATTAATTTATATAAATTTATATTTATATTAATTTATATAAATATATAACTGATTAGATTAAGGGAAAAAATAGCTTTATTAGGGGTATAGTTAATTTTGTACCCACGCCATGTGAATTATGGAAGGTTAAATGATAAATATGCTTCAAGCGTGTAAATGTAGCCATTATTAAGACTCATTACTTTATAAAATCGTCTTTATTCTACCCGAGTGCATCTATGCTACTGATCACGACTTGAATCTAATGAATTTATAAAGTTTGTCGTCGCTCACTGCATCCGCTCGAAATCGAATTGACAGACAAACACGTTCGATTTTAAGAATTAAATTTCTTATTTACTTGTCGGTTATATTTATCAATTATAAAGAATTAACAATTTTTAAATAGTTAAATTAAATAATACTATTCATATATTTCAAATCGGGGCGACTAATAGCAGAATGGTTAAGTCGCTCTAGCCACGATTCCGTTGGAATCCAAGTCAAACCAGACCCTTTGTGAGCCCTCTCGGTGATTGCAGCAATAGGACAATCGTTCATCAAGAATGGACAGTCAAATGAAATAGGTTCAGCATTTGGAACTCCAACCAAATCGATGGTCAATGACAGTGTCAGTCAAATACAATCTACAAGAGGACAGCTAACTATCCTATCACTTATGAATATAATGTTAAAAAATTGCATTGGGAAGTTTACCAAAAAACAAATGTCTACCGCCATTAGATTTAATTAATGTTCGCAGGAATGAAAATTGTAAATCAATCCAAAAAAATATATTTTAAATGAATTGCATCTATTCGTATGTATTTTTTAAATAATTATAAATATTCAGCATTACTTTTGTCCTTAGCAATTTCTCCCAAATTAAGAATGAAAATTTGAAATCATATAAAATTAAAAATCAATTAAAATCATTCCCGGTATTTTTCCCAAGAATTCCCGAGAATTTTAAAGCTTTATATTTATTGTTTACCAAATCGGAAATCGAAATGTACATATTTTTATTGCATTTCGCTATTTTATACAAAATTTTAACGAACAAAAATATTATTCAATTATTGGAAAATGTGAAATCCTGTTACTCTATGCAAAATGATATTTATTTATTATAATTTCAACGTTCATCATTATTATCTATTTTTTTTTAAGTTGGTCTATTTTACTTTTATTATTTGCAATTCAAATATTGTTTGAATGTGATTCGCGGAAAAATAAATTTGAAATATCCTGTTTCACGAAAAAAATCCGAGAAATCTTAATTCTAGAACAAATTGACTAAATATAGCCAGAAGTTGTATAAGAAGGAGAAAAGAACATTCAAAAAATTAGAAATTAAGTTGTCCAGATTCCTCAAGGTTTCGAAAATATCGACGAAGAGGTTTATATATATTTATTGTTAACCCCTTCAGGACAACTGGTTACTGGTGCCAACCACAAATTTGAAATTCATTTTCAAAGTTCCTACCGGTTTCTAGTAAATACCATTGTGGAATATATGTTGCCTATGTATCAGAGATGGTGGCATTGCATTTTTTGGTATTTTCTTGATGCTTCCATTGTGAATGCATATGTTTAATTTCGATAAAGAAATACTAATGAGATGCCATCAAAGATGTTTCGTCTAGCAGTTGCTACTGGCCTGATTGGTGCTGCAACAGAAAATATAAAACGTGGTTGAAAGTCAAAGGAAACTGCAGGAAACAAATACAACAAATTTGTGCCACAAGAAGTTATATATGATAAATCAGCACATATGACTGAACGAGTAAGCTCCATTAGATGTGTACACTGCAGCACTTCTAAAGAAGTACATAGAAGTATTTGTAAATGCTTTACTTATGGGCTTGTGTCTTAATAAAGACAGAAACTGTTTTTTATTGTTCCACATAAAGTAATTTGGTGTTGCAAGTGCGTACTATCAGCGCTAGCCACATTCTGGAGGATAATCAGGACACCCTATTCACATTTTCTTACCATAATTTTATTTAAATATTTATTTGTTAATAATTTGTAGAAATATTTTTTTAATTCTGTCCTCAAAGGGTTAATAGAAGTATAACTAAATTTACTTCCTAAGGTTCCGCACTAAAAGAGAATAAATAGAAAAAATGATAAAAATATACCACACAAACATTTTGTATACATAAATATTTTGTATATATAGAATTTATTTCCAGTTGTTAATCAATTGTTCTTTCATTTGTTTTGAAATTTCAAACCGGATTATGATGAATGCGGACTGATCGAAGCTTTATTTATTTAGTAACATTTTTTCTCTTGACCCCAATTAAGAGAAAATAACTATTAACCTATTTATAATAATTCCTCTAATATTTACATCTCAATAAGAGTACACAGTACACCAGGGATCGGCAACCCACAGCTCTGCATGCGGCTCTTTATAAGAGGGAATTACGTCTCCCAACTCCACTTCCTAAAAGTTAGCGGTGGAACGAGTGGCAGTCTAAGCAATATATTAGAAATGGCTCTTTACTTCAAAAAGGTTGCCGATTTCTGTACTAAACCGTTCTTAATTTTACTTGTCAAAAACCATATAATATAAATGAACATTCAGATTCCCCACATGAAAATTCACATGTTATGCAATTCGATCGATACTCGCTGTTGGGATTATTGCGAAACGATCTCTAGCGATCTGCACCACAGCTAATAATTTAAATTACATGCCATTAAATTAATTTAAATGCATGCCAACTAATTAGCGGTGCGCTTACGCGCAAAAAGTGATATCAATAACACGCCGTTGCCAATTACACAATTACATTAAAACATCAAAACTTAATTAATTAAATTTATTAAACGCCACCGGCCGGCAATAATTCAATTTTGTATTCGTAACAATGTGTGCAAGTGAGACGACAAAACAAAATATGTGTGTTTGTGTATATACAGATATACGGAAAGAGAGGGTGACGCAACTCAAATGCACATTTACACAGAGAGGTCGAAACACACAAAAACACATGACAACTAATTATTTAAATCCAGGGGATGCACAAAGGATAATCCGGATTTGTCAATAGTCCTCTGTGCTCGAGGACGAGATCGAATACACACGCAACTACAACGGTTTAAACAGGGTTTCGTTTTTTGCCCTTTTTGTTACTTTTTTTTATTGTAAATTCATCGCTAAAACCAACGTTAATTTTATTAGCTTTGTTTATATTTTGCATTATATTAAAATTATTTTTACCTGAACTGAGGTAGAAAAGGTGGAATGTCGAACTTTAAATGCTTCAAAGGGCCGATTTTGAGGAATGTTTTGAAACCGACTTACTAAAGCTACCGACTTAAGAAATGTATTAAAATAAATGGAAATTATGTAAAGAAACTACAAGAGGATAAAAATAAAAAATATTAAATTTCTTATTTAATTTATCGAATTGTTACATAAAAAATTGCTGATTAAACTAAATCTATAGAGAAAAAAAAACCTCAAAATCGGTTTTTTGGTATCATATAACTGCATTACTGATATCATCATTGGAACTGAAGACTTTTCCCCTCATTTTTTTTCGGAAACAGATAACACACGGCGATAGGTTCGGAGAATAACGTGCAGGTCGAATTTCATTGATGCCAGAGAGTGCAAGAAAATTGCTAGTTTTTCAGCAGCGTGAAGGAGCGCATTATCGTGATCTAAAATATTTTGAAAACTTGTGCTAAGAAAATTTCTATGTACCACTTAGTAGTTACCGTCTGACCAGTTTCCAATAGGTTAACAGGTACCACTTTTGTCATGGTGAAGTATATCTACATTATCACTGATTTTTGTTATCTTGCTGTAACTGTAACGTGCTAGACTCTCTATTTTCAATTTTTTCCAAGAAATATTGGGCAAAACGAACACGTGCCTTTTTTAGTTGTCATTTAAAATGTGCGGTTTTCTTGGTGTAGTCCAAGCTATGGCTTAATATTATTACCTATCCAATTAATACCTATGTATTGGATGTACTGGATGTTCGTCAATTTTTGCTTTCAACAGGGCTACATCCATAGTATCAATTATATTTCCTAATAATAGAGAAGCCCTTTTAATAATAAAAAAACTAATATAAGTACTCCACATCAAAAGATACTCTTGTTATTGAGCAATGAAAAAGGGTCTAAAATAAACAATGAAATATAGTACGATTATGTAGGCACCTGACGTCCGTGGAAAGGCTGCCGTGCTAAATCTGGACACAGAGTTTATAAATATTTCACGGTAGCTTGGACGTTTACGTGAATATTGCACGGAACATCCTTTGATACATACACACCGTTTTCGATCGCATGCACACAGTAAAACACGAATAAGCAAATTCCGGATTTATGATGTGCATACATAGTTCTCCTCTGGCCCCCGTGAAGCTATCAAGTTGTTCTTTTAAATATTCTCCAAGCGAAAATTTAATTAATTTTCAGAATGCCCACGGCTAAAAGAAAGCAATGAAAAATTAAAAAAATAAATGAGGTAGATGCAAAACCACGAAGAGTGGAGGAAGGTGGAAAGGGATGAGCTCCATATTAAAAATGCACTTGGTTGTTTCATGTCTGCGGGAATTCCGAAGGCCGAAGGGGAAAAATTCTAAACACACGTGGGCGCGCACGAATGGGCCGAAATCATTCGGAAAGTTATCGGAACGTGTCCGGTAAAATTGGACGGGATGTTGTTCTTCCCTTGGAATAATCAATTTAGGGTACATCGGGGGCGGCGAAAATTGAGGATGAATGACGAATAAAAACTCGGACGTCTCGACATCGATCGATCTTCAATTATGTCTGAGCTTTTCTTTATTTTATTAATTCTATTACTTAATAGTTTCTCATAGTGAAATGTATCATATGGAATTAGTAAGAAAGTTGATACTTAAATAATATCAATAATGCATAAAGATTTTTATGCAAAAGTCAGTCTTTAAGAGAAGTGCGTATTGCAATTGGAATACTCGAATAATTACTTTTAGATAAGACTTTGAAATAAGGAACATATTCAGATCAGACTGACTTATATATAATTGAAATAAGTATGCATATAGGAGAGTTCAAGAGTATGATTGATACATATGTATCGTATTTTCTATTATGTACGTAACTCTGAAATATATATTTATTTTCTAAACTTGTTGGAACATTTCAGACTTAGATACAAAATAAGGAGTGTGGTTATCTGGATTTGATTTTGAATTTTAAGTATTTAGTGTCAGGACTAATTGCAGGATATTTCACATATTATAACAATTTTGGTATTATTTCTGATTGAGATATCTCTGATACTCTTCATGCAGATTCGATCTAATACGTTTTTCGAAAAAACGCTAAATTTATCTTTTTTTATAAATAAATTAATGAGCTGTTTCGTTTAGCGCTTATCATGTATGAATGCGTTAACTATAAACATAACAAGTTTAAAATAGTTCACTATTATGTTTCTCTAAGATTGTCCTCTGTCATAAGATTTAGTATTGATATTTAATCTATCAATAATTTGATGACACATGATTCTCAGTATGTGGCTCCTGTCTATTTTGGTATCTAATGCTAAATGTTGGTATTATATCGTCGACCATATCTATATGAAGATCTTCGTGTATTTGTTTATTCTTGACGAACCATGAAGCCCTAATAATATTTTTTAGGCATTTTTATTGGAACCTATACTTGGAAAATAACGTAGTTATTACCGTAGTTATGAAACGGTATTTTGTTTTAAAACTAATGCGGTATTATGTTCAGGGCACGAAATATTTGATAATTGTGGATACAAAGTAAAGAAAAACGTTTACTTTAATTTTGTGTACTATCTGTTTTCATATATTTTTTTATTGTTCTTAACATGCAGTTTGTCTATTTATTTTATGTTATTGACTAAAATCTTTATATTTCTTGAAGACATTTTAATCCGAAAACGATTTGAGATGTTCAAGAAATATTTGTATATATAAATACATTTTCAATTAGTAAAATGAGGCGCTTTTTATGAAATAGTAGAAAACTATTCCATTTCGCCCCGATTCGTTTAAACAAATATAACGCAATCCGTGTTTCCTTAATTATGAAATTAATTAAGCGGGCGGGAATTCATTTAAAATAATGAAGTATCAAGCAAAAATATAATTAAATTATAAATTGTCTTTAGGCGACTCCCTTGAAGTCGCATGTCGCAGAAACTTTCCAGTTTAGCGGAATTAATTTTGTCACGTAACAGAGATCCATCCACAACCACCATATCTACCTACAAACCCAACCATCCTTAGTTCAACTGCGATTCTGATCTTGATACCTAGGCAACACAAAACAGTCGACAATACTCGTATCGGAATTCTCCAGGCAAGAGGAATCCACGCAGGTGCGCGAAAAGGACCTAATGAATACGAGGTAATATTGTATGGGATCCCCTTCTTCATACTGAAGGCATTTCTTATTCCACCTCCTCCGCTCGGCATGAAAGAGATTCCTTTCGGGCGCATGATTAATATGTATGTTATGCAACATGAGGATCGGCGGGGCGGACGAAACTGGTTCTACTCTTCTCTCTCTCTCATCGTTCTACCATTTTTTTTTAACTTTATTTTCTTTTATATATTTTGGTTATTGAGAGTACATCTGCAAGGCATAGAACTTTTGTTAAGTGGAACTTATCGATCGGACAGTTGGAAATACGGAATACAAATATTTGAAGCGGATCCATTCGGGCAAATTGATTTCATGATTTACGCGTCATCGTATATACATGCACGTTATAAAAGATATTTATTGGAAAATTCGATCGCGCAGCAACGGATTCCAACCGTCCGACAGATTATGCTGTTCGGACGATTTAAATAAGCGGATTACAATTGTTACTGTACATTACGTTATTTGATATTAATAATAACTATAATTATGTTAACAACAACTCTATGTACAATGACCTAATTTGTTAGAGCTTATTAACATTTGAGGATGATGTAGAAATAAGTATATTCTGATCACTCAACTGAACTAACAAGTCAAGTTTATATTAAAAAAAATTATAAAAAATTATCTTATGTAAAAATAAATAATTACATAAAATTACAAATTAATAAGAGATATAACAGCAAATGTTATTGAAAATGCTGTTGATAATAGTGTATTTAGATCCATAGAAACTAAACTATCTATGAATATAATATTTTTAGTATAACATACATTATATAAATTAACTTAATTACAAATTTAATTAGTTTGAAGTAGGCGAAACCCAGTTTACATAATGTGAATGAATATATAACCTAATCATTAATTTTAAAAGAGCAGTTATGTAAAATGATAAGAAAAGTTAAATTTATTTAGTATTAATATATGGAAAATGCTATAAAACCCAGAGTTATGATGATCAAAAAAACTTAAAATATTTTATTCTAGTTCAGTGTTTTCAAAGCTTCTCAATCATGGAGATCATTCAAGTAAAATATGTTCTAAAGAATAGAAATTTTTGAAGTATTATAAGTAATACAATGCAATAAAACGCACCTATCAAACATTCAATGAATTTTGTATCTCTTGAATCCACTTGACCACGTTTTAATATGATGGCTAGATAAAACAAGCCTCTATCTCCCAATTTGCACGTGTAAATCGAAATTGTAGCTTTTTGAATGTAAAACCGTGTAACTCTAAAAGTATGCAAAAAAACACATACTTTCGTTTGGTGTGAATTTTGTTTTAACCGTGTAAAATCAAAAACGTGTAAAGAAAGTACCGTCTAAAACGAGGGATCGATGTACGTAAATTTACAATTCGTACTTAAATTTATCATAGAGAGTTCAAAGTGACGTTTAAATGTTACATATAGGAAATATAATGTAATAATGTGTAATTACTTGGTAATTTGTGAGTAAAACCTAAGTTTATGTATATTTTTATACTACTGCCATTGACAATACAATTTATACAATAAAAGTAATAAGTAAATTAAGTTTTAAAATCGGAGTTAAACTTTTTTTTTATATAATTTTAAAATATAACATAAAGAAAGACTTCAGGCGGTAGTTCAAATATTATTATTCTTTCCTGTTTTACATATTTATTTTAAGAAATGTATGTTAGCATACTGATCGTATTTTTCTCATGTGTTTACTAAATAATAAAAGGCAACATTTTGATATTATTGTTCATTTTATATAGCAAAAATGTTGATAACTTTGTCTAACTATGTAATCTCAATATAAGAACATACTATGAAAATGTATAACGAAAAAGCAGAAAAAATAATGTAATTAATTCGTATGCTCTGTTTAAAAATACCCTCGCAGCGATGCAGTAAGCAGGTTAATTAACTTGAAAGCATAAACACTGCAGAAGAAACCTCTACGTTATATCCCCCACTTTTACGCATAACCACGAAAGGAGTATGTGTATACCGTTTTGAGTTTTCGGAGCTTTGAAACTATGTTTATCTATGACAAAATTTCTGCCAAAGCGTTGCTCGAGTGGTACGAGGAAACAAGCACAAGTCAACTAGTACGTAACTCTGCAAATATGTGTATACCGAAGTGAGTGTAAGCAAGGCTTACGTAAGAACGAAAAATGGTTTTGTAAAAAAAATAAAACTAGAGATACTCGCAACGGGGGAGAGGAAAACGCGAATGGAAAAAGCGAACAATGGAATTGCATTTACCGGTATTCCATTGTGTTTTCCGTGGAAACACAATGCGCCGATAAAAATTCATTTTCGGATTTCCAGATCCGCGATTTCTAATTTTTATTATTAGTTTCCTTTATTGTTACCAAGTTTTCGCTGCCGCATTCAGGGATTCTGTCTCTTCCTCCTCCCTCTGCGTTTCGTCCACCTTAATACCATCAACTTTTCTAAAGAACTTAAATATTAATTGAAATTCAATTCAATGCCTTCAGGGTCTTTTCTCTATTTTTTTTCTCTACTCATCTGGCTACGACTTGAACAATAGATCCTCTGCCTTTCCACTCGTTTTTTGTGCAACCATTAAATGTAATTTAAAACCAATCGTTAGGATGAAAAGATTTACTGATATAATAGTTTTATTAACTAATGATATTTTCTTTCTATAATAAAAAATATTGAAATCATTGATGATTTTATGTTTTTCTTTATACAGTAATTTCCTACATATGAAATTGTTTTAAATGTTTTCATTAGGTTAACAGAAAGTCTAATTTACTTAATGGAAGAGTTGAATCAGAAACGTAAAGTTCCTTCATAAAATAATTATAATTTACAATACTACTATTACCTAATTAGTGTTATTTACTTAACTAATCAAGTTTTAATTCGAATTATCGAATCTCTCTTTATATATCCTCAATTTCTACTAACCTTTAATTATTTTTAATTAACTGAAAATTATATTTTTAAACTTCACTTTTAATTTTTGTATAAACATATTTTTTTATGTACTAATTTCTTACAATTTATTTTGACTGATCGAAGTCGTACCAATGTAATTATAAGCAAAATTTAAATCGAGGTATAAAATGCTATATTAGGTATAAAATTGCAAGAAATCTGACTTTGTTAAAATTTTGAAATATTTATTATTGAATTTAAAATATTGGTATTATATAATAATAATACTAGTTACAATGCAACCAAAGGGCTATCGAGCTAAGTCTTTCCGCCTATTGGTATTAATGTTTCCACATTTATTTATGTATATATACATTATTTTAATTATTAATATGTTTATATTAATAGGATTAAAATACATAATTATTTTATTATTATGCTTTTAGGATAAATGGTTTTAATTGAATAAATATAATATTAAAATTAATAACAGCTTATATGGATTTACATATAAAATAAACAAATTTTGAATAGATTTTGGCGTAAACATGCATTTTATTATTAGGATTAACATGCACAAACAGCGACGAGGAAAACAAGCATATACTTCATAACGTATGCAAAGTGCAGCACTACCTCGAATAGTCCGGGTTTTCATTTCCACCAAGCTTATGGACATTTAAAACACAACCAATAGAGAAAAAAATACAGTATAAGTACAGCAATAGCTCACATAGTCCGGGTTCTTCCAATATATCGGACTGTTAAAGTACGTCGAATCAAGAGACTAAATACCTCGTTTAGTCTGTTTAATCGGTTCAGGACTATCAAGCAACTAAATACACCAATTCCCCGCATAGCTCGGGTAATGGGTTTAGCCAATATCTGATATTGTTTTAAACCGGATTAATCGAGAGGTGGAAAACGATAATTTATGTAGAAAAAAAAATTTTTGTGTACATTTATTTTGCTCGATTAAAATTTACTTTAGTTTGAAATTTTGAAACCGGACTATAATATTGAATTAATACTATGCTGCACACCAGTTATTTGCATAAATATACTAAATATACATAAGACGACTTATCTTAATGATAGAAAGAAAAAAATATTGACAGTTCTATTTTGTAAAATGTAGTTTGTTTTTGCAATTGCTTGACAATCAACTGATATATTAAGTAAATTAAAATAGTTATATAATTGTTCTGAGTTATAAGAGAATAATTTGTACAAAGATTTGTTTCCCCACAGACTAATTTATATAAAGCGCTCGTTTTTTTTTTTCATGTCTCATCTAGCAGTTAATTAATTATAGGTCATTATTAGAATCGATTTTCTTTAAAATATTCAACACCGAACTCAATCCATTCATGGCCTTTAATTTACTTTCCGACTGTTATACTAACGATTTATAGCTTCTTTATTTTTATTGATATTCGAAAGTTTTATAATTCCATCTACAACTTACATATTTTAGTTGGGTCTATATCGAAATCCCGACAACAATAATCCCGACAGTATTAAAATCAATTGTTGGGATTTCGATTTTAGTTTTGAATATATATATATATATATATCTATATATAAAATCTCTATCTATATAAAATCTTTAAACAATATTTTTTAAGCTAAATTTATAGAATAGTTAATATTATAGTAATACCTTGAATAGTGTGGCCTCAATCAGTCCGGATTTGTTATAGTCAGATTTGAAAATTTCATGCAAACTAAATTTTAATTGAAAATAAAAAATGAATTCTATAAAATTCTACACAATATATTTTTATACATAAATGAAGGGATTGTCTCTATTTATAAAGTTTAGTCTCATTTTGTGCGGTTTATTTTAGAATGTATTTAATTTATGGATTAGTCCGGTTTCATTCAAACATATTTGAAAATAAAACTATTTTTTTGAATACAATAATAATGGTATAAAATATATAATTTAAGTAATCTGCAGAATAAAATAAAACTTGAAGTATTATTTTTAGATTTTCAACGTAATTAACAATTAAATATTTTACTTTTCTAATAAATAATTTCTGTATTACATTTATGTGTAAATGTAAATTCAAAACTTGTATATATATCGTATTAATTAGATCTCATTATTATTAAATGAGGTTCATTACTAACATAGGGATTATAGAATTCGCTGTGCAAAGTCAGTTGCTTTTGTTCTTTATTTTACAGATATAATCTCAATGGCAACAGGTACAATGGTTGCCAACATTTGAATGTAGTGCAGCCAACGCTAACATACATTAACTCTAGATAATCACCATTAATATATACATGTTTTTAATCTAATCTGAAACTAAAATGAATCAACCAACTATATAAAATGAAAAATCGGGTATAATTAATTTCTATAGTTTGTTTGAAAACTGATTTCATCGAAAGCCGAAACTATTTTAGAATAAAATTAATTTGTAAAGTAGGATCCTTCATTTTCGAAAGTAGGTCTTGCAAATCATATAAAAAAACAATTAGAAAACAAGAAGAAAATTCTCTAAAATTTTGTTTATCTAAATGGATTAAAAATAATAACATAAGTGGAAAATGATTAAGAATGGGTTTAATTTACATTTTCCCCTTATGGAAACTAAGTATATTGTCACAGAAATTAAAATAATTAAAAAATATATAATAGAGGAATAAATAAGTCTGATCAATAACAATTCACAACTGAAATAAATATAAAAATACACAAAAATTTAACTCACTTTACCTATACGAATTACGTTCTTTCACTGTATCTTGTTGCTAATTACACAGTTCAAGAAGTAAAATTGAAGATGATCACTGAAATGACCATGAAGTACACCGTTGTCCGAAAACATTAAAAAAGTCCATGATATAGTTTTAGATGACTGACGAATAAATGTGCGTGAAATAGCTGATGACATAGGCATTTCCGTATTTTGTATGTAGAATTAAAGATGTAAAAGCTCTGTACAAGATGGGTACTGCATTTGCTAACAACTGATAACATCCGCATTTTCAAGCGCCTTTCGATTGTTATAAAATGAATAAAACTGAATTCATCGATTCATAACTATGGACTAAATTTGGTTTTACCACTACACACCAGAGAGAAAGTGCACCAAAGAAGACAAAGACTGTTCTATCAACAGTAAAGGTTATGGCTTCAATTTTTTGGAATGCAAAATACTTTTTGTTGTAAATAAATTATCTTGAGAAAGATAAAAGAATTAACTCAGAATATTAAGCAATTGAATAGAAAAAATAATGAAAAAGAAAATAATCAATCTCAAATATAACACACTAGCTCACAAAAGTATCAAAATGGCAAATATAAACGAATTAAAGTATGAATCTATTCACAAAACCTGAAAAACGTTTCTGGAAAGCTTTTTTTCGTTCATTAAAGAAGGAATTGATGCTGTAGACAGTTATTTCGCAAGTCTTAATAGAAATAATTATAAACATGGTATAGAATTATTAGAAAAACGCTAGACTAGATTTTTGAAGGTACAAGGATTATATTGAAAAATATTTTTTTTTACCACAAAACTCGTTTTTTCTCTTTCGCTTTTAAAACTTTACAAACTGCCTTACATTCTAAATCCAAGAAATCTTATCGATAATAATTCATAAATGAAATGTACAAAAAAATCAGGGCGACTAATATCCGAATGGTTAAGTCGCCCTGCCCACTACTTCGTGGGTACCGGTTCGAATCCTGGTCAAGCCAGGCCCTTTGTGAGCTTTCTCGGTACTTGCATCTATTCATCGTTCACCACAGATGGACAGTGAAAAGAATGAGGTTAAGCATATAGACCTTCAGCCAAGTCGATGGACAATGACAGTGTTAAGGATAGCAGCAGATTCACAGTCAAAGGAAATATTGGAATCGCAGAGAATTAATATACTACTAAAGTTAACCTTCAAGACTACAGCCAACCAACAAATTAAAAATCAAATCATCATAATGGTAACTATCCACCGGGAAAGATTATCAATTTAATGTCAAGCGCGATCTTAAATTTACTCAATGTTCACATTGATGAACAGATTGTGAATAAATTATACGACATAAAAAAAATTAAAAAAATCAAGCAATAAAAATAAATAATTTATTATTAGAGACTTCTGTTTTTGATGAAGTAACAAACTTTAATGAGTAATGAATACATATTTACAACGAAAGGTTGAAAGCATTTGTATTTGTATACGAGAAGTCGCATGGAAATATTGTCAACAGTTTGTGCATATTTGATTATTATTTTTTGTGGATCCTCTTTACTGTCTCATATTGTTTGTTCCATATTTTTTTGTCGGCGAAAACCCCTTTCAGTCGCCAGGGTACCACCCCCGTCATTTTGACAATACCTAAAGTGCAATCCATTAAAGGTACGAAGTAATTATATTTAGCCATTAGTGTCGTTGCGTATCAGTGACATGCATAAATCATGATTGTCAGGCTACAAATTATTGAATATTTACTCGCACCAGATAAAATCTGTTATCCATTTCGCATTCGACATATTGGTTAATGTCCATTCCGGTCCACTTTCCCGGATGTGCACCGGCATGTATGGATGTGTGTGTGTGCGAGTGCGTGCGTGTATATGCGTGTGCGATTTGTTGCGTGTGTGTCCAAACCAAGTGGACCAGAATAAAATAATAAATAACTTGTACGTCCTCTAATTGAACATAATCCGAAATTTAATTTATTCTATAATCATATCAGTTCAGCTGCGGGTGTAATTAATTTCGATCGAAAAAGGCCTTCGTTCTGCCAGCTTAGCTTAGCCATTATAATAATAATTCCGCTCGAATTGCATAATAACTGGTTCGCACAATTTAGTCCATTAATCGGCTATGTACTGACTGCCGTACGAACTTGTGTGCATGTATACCATATACGTATACATCGAATTTGTGAGTGTGTGTGGTTGTGGGGCCGTGGCCAAGTTCGCTTCTGCATCGACCAACCAATTTCGCTCCATCCACATCATAATTTTCTGCAGAACAAAACCACTGAAAAGGATTACAATTATACTCTGCAGCAATGCTCACATGCATATTATTATTATTATTATTATCATATACACATGAAATCCAAGTGCTTTTCGCGACAGAACGGCGGCTAATAAGATTAAAACAATTATTCTTCCTTACGTACATACTTTTTAAATTTCTTTGTATATTTTTTTTTTGCAGTCGCAACGCTTAATTAAAATAAACGTTTCTAATTGCGCAGAATTACTCAAGGAATTAGCTTTTAGCGTTCCATAACTGCGATGTCTCAGTGTAATATAATTAAGATATTAAATCTTTAAGATATCTCAACACTTTGAATTTTTTGTACTTATTAAATATAACTGCTACATATTATAACTGTCGATGTTACAGGCTCACATCTGGATAAGTAGGTCAATTTATTATAAAAACGCATATTGAAAGCAATATGTAAAAAAGAAAGACAAAATTGTAATTTGATATAAAAGACTTATTAGTTATTAATTAAGTATTAACCAGGATTTACGTATCTTAATGATTCAAATCAGAAAATTATATTTACTAATATCATCTGATAGCCAATATATCAAATACACGTTCTAATTACATAGAATTATTCAAGGAATTAGCTTTTAGCGTAGTTATATTTTTTTGTACTTTATTATATATTTAATATAATAAAAATCTTTTAACTATTTTGTCAATCTGCTTATTGAATTATGTTATGATATAATATAGATAAGAAAAATATGTGTTTCTTCGCCATTCCTTAATAAATTATCTGTTTACTTATTGAAGAATATTGTGAAGTAATACGAACAAATATATTAATAATTGAAGGAGATCATTTGAAGGCACTAATAGATGAATGATTCTAGGTTCGTTTTAGTGACTTCATTAATATATTATCTGACGAATTTGTATTTTATTTCTAAAACAATAATACAATTATGTGTATAACAAAGTTTATTAAAAATTGAAGAAAAACATATTATAAGAGACTGTAAGTGTTTGATAAGTGATTATATAAAAAGATATATCTAAAATATAAAATAATTTAAAATAAGAAATGCATAATAGAAGCAATGAAAAGCACTATCGCAATATGGGCCGATTTAAAAGTCTATTGTAAGGAATATTAATGGAACAAGAACGATGCAAGCTACAATAGAAACACTCGACTTGACGAAAAATGACGTTCTATTGCATAGTGACGATGATATTGCATTATCTGAGAATTAAGTGATTTTTTTTTATCTTGATATTTTGTATAAAAGTAGAAATATTTATAAACTAGAAAACATTAAATAGTCTTACAATGAAGTTTGTTAAATATATTTAAATCGTTCCTAAAAGGTAATTGAAAATCGAATTTGTTCGAAAACCAAAATAATTATAGTTGCCATAGTTCTCACGAACTAATTGTCAGTTTGTATGTTTGTGAATCAATACGTTTTTCGTTTGGATTATATGTTCGGAAAATAAATTATTGTTCGGGAACCGAGTTATTTCATATTGTTTAATTCAATAACACAAATAATTACAGATATAAAAGTGTAAATTAGAAAAAAAATAACATAAAGCAACGAACGAATATAATTTTTATCAATATTATAATTAAATGTTCACAAACTAATATATTTATTCAAAAAAATAATTTGAAGCAATTAATTATAGTTTAAAATACAAATGCACCAATAAATATGAATGAAACGATTTAACTTTTCGTTCAATGAATGATTATGTTTAACCTCATAACATTTGCGTTCGTAATCTAGACTAACTCGATGCAGCCAACTTCTCCATTAAGCCCCTAGATAAGCGTTTTAATAATGACAATGTGAATTACTAACTATAAATTAGAGATTTAGATTTCGGCGTGGTTTTCGCTTGATTTCGTTTTAACCCGTTTATTTGTCCACAGATTCGGGGGAATCCCCCAACTTGACCTGCTCGATAGTCTTACACGAGTTTTAACCCACCCAATCAGCTTTTATTATAATTGTTCTTTCATTTCAAATTTGAAAATTCTTTAATTTATTTGCAATTTCCTCAATTTTCTTTTGAATTTGTTCATTTTTATTTGCATTTTTTTATTTTCATCTGTAATTGTTTATTTTTCCTTGAAGCTCTTCGTCGGACAGGAAGTTTGTTTGCAGTAAATTTCAATTCGTACGCTCATAATTCCAGTGATTCCTTCTGAAGTTTACAAGAATATTTGCAGTTAAACAAAGTTTCCGCGGTAATTGCAGAACGTAAGGGCCGTAAATAAAATTGGTCGTGTTCGTTTTTTTTTACATCGTTTTATTTCGTGCATCGAACAGAGCATCTGGTTTTTTTTTTTATATTTTGCTGAGGGTGTGTATGTGGGAAATTGGTGAATTTAGGAGTCCGGTTAGATAATTTAAGTCACATAGCCGGAGGCCGAAGGTCCCAGTTTTAATTATCGTTATAAAGTGTTATGGTCTGCGTCCTTTGGTTTTCCCGGCATGTGTAAGTTTAACGGCGACCTCCAGCTCCACGCAAAGAATATTAAGGGCTTGATCAAAGCCCGTGAACCGGAGCTTCCATACGGCCGAGGCGTGCGGAACGGAGGATATCAGGTCATCAGTGATGACCGTTTTATTCAAAGTGTAATTCCCCTGGAAATAAGAGAGAAATATATATATAGAAGGAGAGAGTAAAAGCAAAGGGATGAAAACGGAATCACAATAATCATAATAATGCTTTAGGAGAAGGAGACGGAGAAGAATCGGAATAATGTGATGAATACTGATGATGGAAAGGAATAAGAGTGGAGTCGAAAGCGAGCTGAAACTTTCTTAAGAGGCTTAGGCGATTTTAATTTGTAATTGAAATTCGGATGGATTTAATACCGCTTTAATGGGACACTCCTTCGGCATATTCGAGTTGTCCACGAACGGAGACCAGATCTCCTTCTCCATTCCGATTATGTCACACGCGTTTGCCGCCTCGTAATCCTTGATCACGTATTCGCAGGTGTCCGGTGCGCCGCTCGCATCGCACTTCCTCAGATCGATCCTAATCTGCAGAATGAAGTAAGGGTGTCTGTTATTACTATTTACATCGTGGTCTTCAAAGATACTCTGAGGATAGGGTCATAGGAATTGCGGAGCGTTAATAATCCATCCGACACTGATGTGCTCTTAATGCACTTCTCGTGCATTCATCCTGCAACATCTCTTAACTGAATTGCATAATTTCTTAGTACTTTCCTCACTGAATTAAAGCATTGTAATAACATATGTTTCAATTTAATTATATCATAAATTATCACTTTTTTATCCATATCCATTAAAGTGAAAATATAATTACATTTGTTATTATATCTCTTAAATATTCATTATTTAGTATATATTATTTTCTAATATTCATGATAAATTATATACAAAATATTTTTAGTAGAATAATATTGTGGTGTTATACTTCACAAGTGACCTTTTACTCATACTCTATATAAAATCTTGTAAATAGTTTTTGTATAATTAAAATATTATAAATAGTTGCAACTTCTTACTTCCTTTCTTTTTTCACCAAAACTAGTTAACGTTTTTTAATACTGATTTACATAAATTTTAATTAAATTGTTAATAGGGAATATACCACAAGTATAAAAATCTGTGCCATCTGTATAAAATAAATGGAAAGTTTCGAAATATTAGGAAAGAAACAATATTAGGAAACTTCAGTATATTTACATTATTATAATTTACATAAAATGTAAATTTTGTAATTACGTAAACTTAGGTTCATAGGTTTAATCAGGGGTTCCCAAACTTTTTAGGTTTCCAGTGCTCTATATGTAAATACGGTGACAATCGCAAGCCCGACAATAGAAATCCCGTCTATCAAAATCCCGATGTTCGAAATCCCGACTATATCGAAATCCCGACTATGTCAAAATCCCGACTATCATAATCCCGACAATCAAAATCCCGACTTTTATTATTAGAAATTTGTACAATAACATTTTTATGGTACTCGACATTTCGATATAGTCGGGATTTTTTATTGTCTTGATTATGGTAGTCGGGATTTCAATATAGTCGGTATTTTGATTGTCGGGATTATGGAAGTAGGGATTTTGACATAGTCAGGATTTCAAGCGTAGGGATTTTAATAGACGGTTTTTCGGTTGTCGGGCTTGCGATATAGACCCATGTTAATAGTAGTTTTTCTTCAATTTTTGCGGTCCATAGTTTGGGAATCAGTGAGTTTAATTATAGACTTTTCATCAACAGATTTTTTAAAGTAGTTTGTTGTAACTACTATTATTCAAAAGAAAGAAAATATTAATAATTATCATAATAGTCGGAAAGTCGTTTAATATACTTATATAATTTTGTAATTGTTACAATAAATATGCAATGTAAATCCTTATATATTATATGTTGGCTCAATATTGAAATCCCGACAATCAAATTCCCGACAGTTCAAAATCCCGACACTATTTTTTATTATTTGATATAGACTTATTCATTAATCTTTAACAATAAGAAATAATCTAAAATACAAATAGAATTTATTTTTTATGTATTATTATATTATTTATATAAATAATATAATTAATCATCATTATAAACAAAGCCGTACTCCTAGTCACAACTTCCATCCCGTAATAATAATAATTTACTTTGTAAGTAGAGGATTTTGTGGGGATTATGGTTGTTGAGATAAACGTTATATGTTTTATCCTATAAGAAAAGTTAAAAAAAAAATATTAAAGATGTTTTATATAAATTTTTGTAAATATGGAGTGGATTACTACATTAAATGAAGTTTATATAATTGATTTTGTCAAGTATAATATTTGTACATATGTAAAGATTTGTAAATAAAAAAAGTAATTGTAACTTTTAATTAATAAAACTTCATTATCAAATATATAGATGCAATCAATATTGTTTAGTTAAGACATTACCGCTTCTTTCTCATATATAGCGTCTCCAAAATGATAGTGTTGAACAAAATGTAAAGTTACGTAAACACTGAATTATTAAGGCTAGGTGTTTATTTTTTGAGTTTGTCTAGTTCTATACTAGACGATACACATTTTCATGAAAAAGAAAAAAAAATAAATTAGCAACAAAAGTTAGTTTTGATATAAAATACATGTTGATCACGTGTACTTTACTTCTACTTTTCAAGTTACTTATTAAATTTGTCCTAATGACTTTGCATTTATATTATAGATATTATTCTGGGTTTAACGAATATTTATTTATTGCAAGTTATAAAATTAAGTTATATTTCCTACGGCCAGATGTAAGTAATTATATACAATTGTTACTTTTTATTTTTTTTATTATATTTTAAAATGTATATTTACTTTGAATTTATGTTCATTAATTAACTTGCTGTAGTAAATTATTTTTGTTATAATATTGTGTGGTATATTTCTTCCAATGAAAGTGATAGATGCATTTTAATAATAATTGAATTTAGTAAATGTTGAACCTAAGATCAATTAAACTAGACTTTCTACAAATCATTCCCTTCGCAACAGCAAGCCAAAAATTGATGATAAAAAAATGAGAAGAATCACCGAACAAACGAAATCAATCACTTAATCTCACACGTATCGTAAATCATACACGCTGGATGTATTTTCTCTTTTGCCCCCCCGACTTTTTTCGAGTTTTTTAATTAAAATATTGATTTCTTTCAATCAATCGCCGCTAGATGGCGTAACGTACGTGAGCGTTCGTTAAACCACCTCACCACCCACCCGCAAATGCGAAACTTCCATCATTAATTTCGCTCAAGTCTATTGGCAGCGAATGTAATTAATTGTATCTATAGATATTTACGAATAACTTGGTGCCCGTGTCTTTGCGGAAGGCCACGTGACCGGCGACCGTTTGACTGCCGTTCTCCACCCCTAATTGGACGTCCTCGACGGAAACAGCTAAGCTCCTTCGGTCGCTGCACTGGGCCACCCTCCGGACTGTCACCCTCTTTCCGCCCTGCAAAACATAAGTCATCGTTAGCTCCTGCGGACCATTTATAATGCAACTTTTAGTTTTCTCCTGCAGCATCCGGATGCCTTTCCGGTCCGGTCGCTGCGCACGGAAACCCCCCGAGCGAACGGATTATTTTAATTTTCAACCGCCCCCGCCGCACGGAAAACATTTAATAAAGCCGCGCTTCTTCTATAACTCTTCTCTCTCCTGCAAAAATCCCCCCAAACCACTCATCCCACGACTGCACGCTATTTTTTATGCGCGCACTTTCTCCCCGCCGCTTTTCGCCGACCGCCCTAATGAACCACCCTAACAAATGACCTTTCAAAAAGTACTCTCGCAGCAATTTGCCACACTCAAAATATTGCTCGCAAACGTAATAACAGACACACATTCATAAAAAAAATACGTAAGTCCATTCAAAAACTTACTGATAGAAGCAGGTTTGTCCCTTACAAAATCGGATTTTTACTACTCTGTACTTGACAAGATTTTTTGCAAGTACTTACACAACTTACTTAAATATAATGTAGTTCTTGCGGTGGTAAATTCTAGGGTTATTCAACACTACTTACTTATCATAGTCAATTAGAGAGACTGTACAAACATAATTCGTTCTTAAAGTCTGTTCGAAAACTGAATTCATTGTCACATACTGGAAATTATTTTACTAATCGGAAACCGAAATCAACACTACTTACTTATCATAGTCAATTATAAAGACCGTACAAACATAATTCGTTCCAAAAGTCTGTTCGATAACTGAATTCATTGTCACATACTGGACATTATTTTACAATTCGAAAACCGAAATCAACACTACTTACTTATCACAGTCAATTAGGAGACTGTACAAACATAATTCGTTCCTAAACTCTGTTCTAAAACTGAATTCATTGTCACATACTGAACATTATGTTATTATTCGGAAACCGAAATTAAGTTTGAAAAACTTGGTTTTATATCTGTCAAACATAATTCAATTCTAAAAGCTATTCGGAAACTGAATCCGCCGTATTCTTATCTCACATGCTGGACATTCTTTTACTATTCGGAAACCGAAATTAAGTTTGCAAAACTTACCTGTCAAACATAATTTGATTCTAAAGGCTGTTCGATAATCGAGTCTACGGTATTCTCAGCTAACACTAGACATTATTTATGTTTAAGTTTACTGTTCGGAAATCAAAATTAAGTATGAATAGTCTTTATTTTAGTATTACATTCAGAGAAGGAATTGTTCGGAAACCGATGTTTCACTGTACTTTCAGAATATAGGTATTATCTTTAGTACAAGAAATAAGTTTTTTGTAAAATTTTAAATTATATCAAAAATTAGTTAAAAGACTACACTGTAATACAACAACTGTGAAGAAATCTCATTAAAGAAATCCAGCTTATTTTTTAAGCTGTCAAACATCAATAATTATGAGTTGATTATTATATGAAAGAAATTATTAAATCATTTTATCCTTGTAATAAAACAATTGGAAATATCAGAGGAAAACAATATACAATTAATTATATATAAAAAAAATCTGCAAGGCTATTCTTGATCCATCGATGCAATGAAGACATTCCAACAGTAATTACGAAATAAATCGACGTGCAACCAAGAACACAAAGCCCGTCAATGCTGTTCATTATTATTTTATATACATATTTTTTTTCTCTCGACTCTGCTTTTAATCAGTTTTTGTTTCGATCACATCATTGCGGAACAATGTCATGTGTTTCAACGGACCTTAATGTTAGAATCGTGTATGTGCAAGCCCCGGCTCATTTTTGTATTCGTTTTTTATCCCTTTATTTATTTTATTTTTTTTTGTGATGGGTATATACGTGCGGCTACGTACAAAATTTTATTTTTTCGTCGTGCCTAGATTGTGTGTCCGTTACGCAAATTGATTGACTTACCATGTCGTATTGTTTTGTGGGCATTGCATTCCAACAGAGGAACATCGCAAAAACCAGCGGCCGCGCTGTCCTCATTCTACCAGTTTTTGGGTTATTCCTGCCAGCAACCAACGACACCATGAACCGACCAAAATGAATTACACCTCTCGCAGCTTTTAGATTTAAT
Organism: Nicrophorus vespilloides; assembly: GCF_001412225.1. Taxonomy (NCBI): domain Eukaryota; kingdom Metazoa; phylum Arthropoda; class Insecta; order Coleoptera; family Silphidae; genus Nicrophorus; species Nicrophorus vespilloides. The sequence goes on from NW_017097852.1 coordinate 98,981, forward strand.
ACTCAAACTCACTTTATTTATTTCCTCTACGCTCATCCCTCTTCCACTTTCGCACACATTCATGTATTTATATATGTGAGAATGTGAATGTTTTTGAATGGATGCGAGTATACGTGTGTGTGTGTGTCAAGGGGTCAGCCGAAAACAAAGGAAAACATACAATGCACGAAGGAAATGTTTATGTGTTCGATTTCTATCTGCAATTTTCACATCAAATGATCCATTTCATCATTACCGTTTAGGTTCATTATCATTTCCGTAAAACATCATCAGTCATTGCAAAGTGATTCCATTATTTCAAATTATTATAAAATATATATCTCTAAAAAAATAAAATAATTTTATAAACATTTAATGATATTGGATACTTTTCGAAGTTTGCTTTCTTTTTGGAAGATTGTGAAAATATAACTTTTGGCGACATTGAGGATACAGTTCTAAGTTGTAGATCTTTTCAAATGCGAACTTGCTGATTTATCATAATAGCTACAAGGATGGTACTACCTGAACTTTCATCCAAAAGTGAAGCATGTATTAAACTTGAAAATAAAGCAGATCTGTCAAAATTTTGGCTTTCAAGAGCTATAAAGACTTTCAAATTTACACATTAGGAAGTAGTCAAAAGTTGTTGCCTTTTGCAAAATCTACCTTTGTAAACATGTATTGTCCACTCTAATGAATATAAAAACAAAGCAGTAAAATCTTTTTGAATGCAAAGATAGCAAAATTGGAGCATTTTCTTGTTATTATATCAAAAATGATACAAAATCATTTTTCCAAAACCTGAAATGAGAATCTTGTCAAAGAAATCCTTTCATTTCGACCTGACGATTTTTTTAGAATCAATAATCCTTATGAATTTAAATAATCTTTGAATTTCTCACTTTCAACTCAATGAGCTGCTTTAGGATGTCAAATATATCGTGTCTATTATTAAAAAAATATTAATTTTATGGTTTATAAGGGTATTAAATCTGCAGAACAAGTAGCTGGAGATCTATGTCTTTCACGTCCGTTCCACATGTTATGATCACTTCAGTTTATTTTTTTCGGGACAGTTGGGATAAAATTACAAAGTGCTCTAACATGTCAAGAAAGTAATTTCCAAGAAATGTAAGTTTTCTTCCACAAATAATATGAAAAAAACCTGTGAATTTTTTTATCTGATGTATCACAGTTTACAATCCATTGTTACAATTTCCTAAAACTTTAATAGATGATTTATCTGTAATTATGTAAAATAATTAATATTTATATTAAAACAAATTTTTATTATTCTATTCCATCCATAAATGTAAATATATGTTGGAAAAATCAATTAGTTTTGCTACACCTGATAATCAATTATATTTAGTGTTAAATAATGTTAGTGTTAGATAATGTATACAATAACTAGTTAAAATATAAAATAACAAAACTATTCTATAATTAAAGATGTTTTATAAATTTTTCTTATTTTTTTTTCTTAATAAGAATTTTATCCTGATTTCTTGTACTTTTATACAAATTATTGGATTTTTCTATCAGAAACAATAAAGAATTATCACTGAAAGATGTCTAAACAAAGTTTGTATTTGTGAATTGAAACTATAAACAAAATACAACGATGGATATCGTCAAGGTAGTAAAATTAAGCGAATGCAGGAAGCAATAATTAAAGTAGAATTAAGTGGAAATAAAGTGGGGCGACAAGCGGAACCGGTGAAAAAAGGATAGAAAGCATATTCGAAGTTCGCAAGTAAAATATGCTTAAACGCCCTTAATACCAGATTTCCACGGTTTAATTGCCGAATGATCTTTACAATCGCCGAGCTAAACGCCTTTTTATACCCAAGCTTACACCATCGAGCGCTCTGATATTGCGCAAAAGAAGAACAGAAGAATAAAAAAAACAAAACGTAGAACAATCCAATAGTTTCTCCCTTATTGCATTTCATATATATATATAAACGTTGCGTCGCCATCCTATTCTTCTCGCCTATTTTTGTTCTTCTACTCTTATCATTATTATTTCGTAGAATTCGCGGGATATTCCCGTAATGAGAGTGCAGGTAAGTTGTTAGGAATGAATGGGGATTCCTTGTTTAAGTGCGCTATTTAAAATGCATTCGGTTGCCTCTGAACGCGCATCCGGAATAGGAAACGACCCCCATAAAAGAATTAAATAAAATAAATTGCCATGAGTTGGGAGGATCCGCTGGTGTTTGGGGGAAGAGTTTTGGGTTTTTCTGAAATTGCGCTAGTAAATGTTTAAATAATTCACGCGGATGCGCCAGGATTTTTGCTGCTGCGATTTCAGATAAAGAGGATCGACGAACTTTGATTGCGCAAAGTTTTACTGAATTTTCCATTAAGCAACCGTTTTCATCTAATCTTTTTGTTAATTTTAATCATCCTTTTACAGTGTTCAATTAATTTTCTATGTTAAATAATTAAAATAGTAATGAGCAACTAAAATGCTCATTTTACTAAAGGGTGTCCTAAAATGAAGTGATATTTTATTTTTTTATTAAAACACATTTTTTTGTTTAATAATTGATAATATTTTTGCTTTATTAGAAAGTAGAGGTTATTTGTGTCTTTTAATAAAAATTTCCATAACATGTTGACAAATTTCGCAGCAGGGAATAGTAGAATCGCATATTACTGAAGTTAACCAATAAAACGATAGCTAACCAATAAATTAAAAAAAGCAAAATAATATTAAAAGCTTCCAGTGGAAAGTTTGCCAAATCTATTCACAAGAATATATTGTAAAATTAAATATACTAAATGACAAAAAAGAAAGAAAGTCATCTTGGTGGCTAATTTACATCCCCATGCTTCGAGAAACCACGACCATTAAATGTATCTTGCAATAACTGCATAGTTTCATTACTAGCGACTTCCAAATCCAATTTTAGATTTTCTATGCGTTGGTAGATCGTGTACTTTTCCATAACGTGATCTCAATGTTTATTAATGTCAGCATATAGAAATCTCTAATCTGGTTTTAGTGCGAAAAAAAAAATGCCCTTTATTATAAGAAAATTGTTGATGTGGAATTGATTTGTAATGTAACAAAACGTTGAAAAGTCAAACGAAATCAAGCAGGATCCATGTCGGTGTATTCGGACAAGAAGTGAAAATACACAAAATAAAAAAGATGAGTCGTTGCGGGATTGTGGTTTGGGGGGGGAGAACTGGGAAAGGGCAAGGAAAAGAGGAGGTTCGTCGGAGGGTAAAGGAGAGATGTAATAATCTGGAAGTGATGAGAGGTGGGCTTGTAGGTCTTGGCTGCAGTAAAGAGGGGAGGGCTCCATCATGGAGGGGCCATCAATCAGTTGAGGATTACCAACGGACGGTTATTAAGAACGCTCGTATGAGACCTGTGCAACGAAACCGTCTGCGAACAGCGTGGAAATATTACTGTCCTCGGTAACAACCCAGATACCCGGCGCTACCACAGCAAACCCACATGAACACCCACATATGATCATACACGTATATGCGCACATACATGCACATACTGGATACCAGAAAGAATTATGAGCAATCCACTGGACTTCCCTCTAAAACTGGACCATTTATATTCGACTCGTTGTTGCCTCCGTTTGCAGTCTTTCCGGATCAAAAGCAACAGAAGCAGCAGGACGAAAAATAAAATTACAAACAAAACGCAAAAAAGAATTGCACGGACATTCGAGAGCGGTCAAAATATAACAGTGCAATAACAATAACACTAAGCTGATTTTAATTAAACCGCCACGGTCGCCGGGTACATTAATAGAATCCTCTCCTTTTGCACCCCCCTTTCCACCAGCGCCCCTCGAATCCGACCCAAAAGCAGGATGAAACCCGGCGCCTCCGCCTCCCGGTTTCAATTTCCCACCATATTGTGCGGAATAATATCCGCGCGTGGCCCCAATTAAATGATGCATGTTCCATCCGCCAAAATGCTTCTAAGCAAACAAATATTGGTCCAATATAGTCAGCACAATTTAACCGCTGAACTAATGATCCAACAATCCCTCGGCCCATCGGCTAATGCCGTTTCGCAAATTCCGTGAAAACAACAAACGAATTTGTTGACAAACATTGCGGCATTCGCATTATTTTAAACTGGCCAACATATTTTTTTTTCATGCTTTGAATTAATTCTATTACGTTTCCGGAATTTATACAGGTTCGTGTTAATTAGAATAAATATTATCCAATGAAAATTATGTATATAAAAGCGGATAATACTATGGTTTGTATCCCTTTGTACTGATTTAATAATTAATAATAATTTTCGGGAAATTTTGGTACAGCAGCACTAATATCAATGGCAATTATATTTATGTTTATTTATTATAATAATTTATGTCATCTATATATTAATTGCAAAATATTTCATAAGAAGTTTAGTATTCTTGATTATCAAATTTCAAGTAAGTTAATATTTGTGAACTAAAGTTTTTTTTACTAAAGTTTTAAACTTCATACTTAGTTTCCTCTATTATTATATTTTATAGAACTATTCATTAAATATACTTAACAGATAATTGTTTTACCTATAGTTTAATGAATGCGTATTTTTCTAATTTGTATATCATTCTATAATAAACTATTCGGAAAGTATTAATTCATATTGAATAATTTTTGAGTGACTGAATTAAAATTAATTTTTTTCTAAATTTCTGACTCTCACTATTTGTAGATTTTACTACATGCTAATGTTTGTAATTGTATAATAGGTATGTTTTAATACAGATCTAAATTTTATTTAATCTTAATTTGCCAAACCTTGTGACTTAAATAACCAATGTTTATTTTCTATAATAGAATTTAGGCTTTTTAATTAGTAGGTGAAATAGAAGAAATTTTATTATTATTAATTCTTTTGGTACATTTAGGTTTCTGAAAAATTCATTAATTCATTTACTCAGAACTTGATTATAATATGCAAACGAGTAAGATTGTTATTGAAAATATATGGATTTTATGTTGTGGTTTGGATAGATTATAGATATTAATTATTTCGCAAAACTTGTGTAACAAAAAAATAATCTAAAAAACCTTAAAATATCCATTTATTGAAAAAGAATAAAAACGTGAATTTTTAAATATTAGGTTGAAAGACTTTGACCAGACGTATTTATTCTTTCAAAGGAAAATACAGATTTTCTTATGTCAATCATTTTAATTATATGAATAATGTGTTAATATTTTCTAATTAATTGAGTGAGTCTGAAGATCTACGTAGATATAAATAAAAATATTGAATACGAATTAAGTTTACGAAAGTTTTTTTTAAATATTACAAAAATATATTATTTTTATTTGTTGATATGGAATTGTTACAATAAATATTGTTATTATTTCCTTTTATATTAAAACAAAAGAATTAAAATTAATTAAAACTAATTTCATAGTAAAACTTTAACAACATTTCAGACAGTTTTAAATCTACAATTGACATCTATTAGCCTCCTGCTTGTACAAAGCCAATGACCCGGTGTCACCACAATGGGGCAGAACGGAAAGCACAATGTCAAACGCCCAGAAGCTGGCCCTTTCACTTAATGCCGCTGCCCACCCCACTACTCCACTACATTTAATTTAGTTAAGAGACGACTCATAATTAAAGTTTCGCCACGGGCACTTCCGGTTCCGTGTACTGTCACAGGCTCAGCCTTAAAATTACCCCCATCTGTTAAATGAGCATAGCCCGAGCAATTGCTACATGAACCACTCAATCGTTTGATGTTAATTATTTTACTTCAATTGTATTTGTTTGTTTTACACTGTGTACATGATATTTCTAATTTAATGAAACATTTGGTGAAATTCAATATTTTTCTAATGAATCTTTCCCTACATTATGTACATAATTTTATTGAATATTTATACACATTTATAATAAATGAATTATATAATTATTATTTAAATTTAAATTTAATTAGTTATGTTAAAAAGAAATGTCGTTATCACGTTATTTTAAAGCTATATTTCGAATAAATGGGGTTGCTTCATCGATGTAGAGAGCTTAATGATTGTATTAAGCTCAAATCGACAAAATTGTGGTTTTTGTCCGCAACACGTGTGCTACCCATTACAACATTTGTATTTGAAATTAAATCTTTCATAAAGCTTTGGTAATGGTATTTCAATTATGAGAGTAATAAATATTACATATAACAGATGTTTAATTTTTTAATGTTTATTTTTTGCATATTTCCTTAATAAGTATACGAAATATAAATATTTCATTCAACATTTTTGCTTTGGTTTCTATATTTTTTTATCAGTGTAAAAGTTTACAAGTAAATTTAATTTATGTTCTTTGATATTTAGTACATAAGTACTGCGTTTAATATCATGAACATCGATTATAATCATACCATGGAAGTTTGCAACGTAATTTCGGCGAACTTCAAGCATAAAACACAACATTATCGGCTTGCTTAAGGGAGATTATATTTACAGGTTACGCGGCTGCGGTTTATTGGACACTTGCGTTACGCAAACCTGGGGATCTGTGCACGTTAACACATATAAAATAAATCTTCTTGATGTTATGCTTATAACATGATTAATATGTTTCAATTTGTACATACATAAATCACTTATAACTTTAATAACTAGTTGCATTTCTCTAATAGAAAGATATTGAAACTTATTTAATTTGTTTAATATTGTATGCGTTATTTGTGAATAGTTCTTCACAATTGTAAAATTATATTTTATAAGAATTTCTCTTATTATTCACTTTTCTTAAAGTTTTATCAGGAAATTATTTTGTTAATAATATTTTCTTAATTTGTTAAATTTACGAAATACCGCTATACATCAATAATATTCCTTAAGAAAACAAACACTTCTATTTTTATTACTACAATTACATAAGTAAATTACCGTAATTCCTCTTTCCAGGACAGTTTCTAGAAAATTATAATATTGCCCTACTAGACATGTTCTAAAGGTGGTACATTGCATGTACCACAGTCCCTGAAAGAATTAAATTTTTGGATTTGGCCCATAGATTTAGAAACGCTGGACTATAGTATCCCGATTCTTGGGATTCTCGGGATTAAAAAAGTTTCAACTAATTAAATATATTTGTTAATATGAAATAATTAATTTCATATTTTATGTTATTTTCAACAAAAAAAAACTTGAAATAAACTATGTTATATTTTTTTGAAGTTATTTGTGTGTGTGAATGTATCGAGGATACGATTTATGTTTGGATATGTTACAAACTCTCTATATATTTTTTTTGTTTTGGTTAGGGAATGGCAAATGGCTGTTTATATCTGTACACATATATAAATGTTGGTGTACATACGTCGATGCCGTTGTGTAATACGTAATGCGTGTTATACAGGTAATAGAATCGGTTGTAGTTTCTAGTTTAAATTACCGAGCGAGCATGTTATTGGTACCATTAAAATATATTACGGCGCAACAATAAATAGTGATTTGGCGGGAAATCGGAAAGATTATGAATGGCATTTAATCATATCGGTATATGCGACTAATGGCCTTGCGTTTCGGGTATTCGGAAGGCAATGAACAATAGGATGCAGGAACGAGGAGGAACTACGAGGGGAAACTGTTCGTTCGACCGATGGCGCTCAGTAAAAACAGTGTGATTCCGCATAAGCAAATAGTGGTTGGTTTGGTTTGAGTTTAGTCGGTTGGCGATGGTCGCCATACTATAGTATAGTTGTAGTACATGGACACACGAATCGAGCGAGATGGAGTGATGCATAGATGTAGAGTTATAGTGAGAGTTAGAGAGAGATGGAAAGAGAGAAGAGTTAATGTTGCAGCGCATTTGCGCGTTCAACGGGAAAATAAAGTAAACACAAATTTAAACGTAGCGGCCGGCTAACCGCATTTGGCATTGTTTGATGATGCTATCGGCGTTATTGAGAGGGCCGTTAACAATGGCAGGATACTAATGTACATTTGCAGCGGCATTTACATGCCCCATGCGTCATTTGAGACCCAATTGCAGATACGGATCGAAGCCAAACGCACGAGTACTACAGACTACAGACTTACAGACACCGTGCATTCTGTAGGGATGCAACTACCATAAAAGATGCTGCAAGGGCAAATGCAATGCGAAATAATGATCGCTCTAAGAAAGCATACGTTAAATAGCGGCAGATAGAATTTCTTTACTTGCTAGTAGTTTCGTACACAAACTATAACTTCAATATCCAATGCAAACTCTCTATAAGGTTTTTGTATTTGACTTCCCAAGTACTTATTATCACCTAGTGTTTATATCAATACTTTGTCATTTATATTTTATCTACCTCGAGTTGATAAAGTAAACTAGTCATCAAAGGCGACTCGTCCATAGGGGCCTTGGACTCATCTAAATTTGTATCATTAGCTTAATACATTATGAATTAGTTGAGAAAAATACATATTTTAAGAAAACTGATCATCCAAGCGTAATACGTAGCTTGCTTAACTTCCATTAGATGTAAAATTAAATAAATGAGTTATCGGGACGTTCATAGTATCAATAATTAATATAAATTGTTCCATTGTACTTACAAAGTACTTCTACAAGTTTGTATAGACATTATCTCATGTTGATAAAATGGATCGGTAACTTACGCTACTAGTGGCATATGTTGCATAATAATCTTAAAAGTAGAATAACGAGTTCAGTGCATACAAATACAATAAAACATTGACTTTTCATTCTATTATTTTAAATGTTTTTGTGTCATTAAAGTTTTTTCTCTCATAATCAATCTTTTGTCTTAGTTAAAAAAGTCTACAATATACTTTAATTATTATGTAATTGAATTTTATGTAACTAACAAAATCAGGACTTGAAGAACAACTGTCAATCATTAATTGATTAATCGTTGTGTGATTGCTTGTATGTACTTAGTCCCCTTTTACAACTCAGGATTAATGGATAGCATTCTAGTAGAACGGATACGATTTAGATAAGTAATACATCTTAACACCACACTTATTCACTCAATACACATGATTCGAGAACAGTGTTGTCTATAGTTAGACGGAACATTTATCAAATACAATAATTATTATTAAAACATTGTTTGTTAATGTTACCGGTTGTTTTACTTTTGTTTAAGACTATTTTTCTTTGTAAAAGGTGCGTCTTATGGTGTTGTGTATGCACCTATTATTGCTATTTTTCAGTTTTTTTTTTAATAATTATAAAATTTACTATGATATTCCAATTTTACACTTTTATTTCTATATGATTACTATTTATGGATGGAAAGAATGCATTAAGTAGAATTAATTATATATGTTTATTGATATCAAAATGAATAAAAGTATGGAAGTTTGGATTTTTAATTATTCAAAATTTGAAATATGTTCACATGGTTATTGATTTAATATTAAGGGCTATTGGCAGAAACGATTTACCTTAATATCTAGAATCCTTTAGTGAGAAGTCAAAGCTTCATAGACCTTCATTAAAAGCACGATTAATATATGTAAGTTGACACACTTTAACATAATTTGCAAAGTTTAAGTCGACTGAATAAACTAGCGACTTTTTGCTTTATGTTAGCTTTTAGCAATGAAACATTGATTTGTATACAAAATTGTTATTTTATCTTTTAGTTACAATTGTATTTTTGAAGACTAGAAAGATGCAAAACAAAAACTGCTGACACTGACTTGGTTAGTCGAGCTTACATAATAACAGAGTCTGGGATAAAGATCGTTCGAGTTAATTAAATATTCTTTTGACTCCGATGAACTTTTCGCGGAAGTTTTCCGCTCGAGTATTTTAATATTAATTTGATGAATTACGAACTTCATTCGGAGAGCACTTGTACCCTCGCACGGTTCATATTGAACAAACGTACACAAATATATTCAAAGTAAATGAATCATTTAATTAAAATTGGTCCGTTTAGAAAAAGTATTAAATTATTTATAAAAAAAATATCAAATATATTTTATAATATATGCGGATTTGTGGATTTATTTTTGTACGGTTTCAAAAATTTAAAACAAACTAAATTTTTAGTTATTATTCTTAGTTATTGCTTTAGTGGTATTTTTAGCTTCAGAATAATAGAAAAGTATGAAAGTCTAAAATGCACTTTGTTTTGTTCCATATTCACATTTAGTTGTCAGTTTCATTTGATCCAAACCAAACTTTTTCCTAAAGACGGTTGAAATCTCACTTTTTAGGATGTATACAGAAGTTAATTGTACTTACTTAGCGAAAATCGGCACTAACTTTCCGGACAATAGGATACAATTAATTACAATTATATTTGAAATATTGGACAACATCTATTAATATCAAATAGTAAATAAAAGTTTCATTACAACATATAACACAATAAAATAATATTGTACAATGATGTTCTGACATATTTTTTTCCCAATCTACATCTCTTTTTCCAATTAGAATATGAAATAATTTTGAATATGCTGCTAAGAAATGTTTTAAATCTACAAATTATCGTGAAAGTTCAGAAATAAAAGTTATAAGTGGCAGAATAATCAAAATAAAGAAAAAATATTGAGTTTTTTTTAATCGAATACACACATAAAATTCTATAAGTTGGATAGTGATAATTTTTATTTTGTTTCATTAAAAATATCTCTTCTTTGTTTTTTTCATATACTGTTGTTTTCTGTTCTGTAATCGTGTTGTCCTTTTATTATTTGTGAAACATTTATTTTAGATTAAGTAAAGATCAATTTTAGAGAAAATGTTATCCCAAGATTATATTTGCACTGTAAAATTATACTTCAAGTGTTAATATAATCACAATTTTCAGGAAGATGATTCAGGAATCATGAAAATCATGTAAAGGAAACAGAAACATGGTATATAATTTACTTTTACACCGTTTCCTAGATAAAAGATTCGGAGGATGAAGCATTGCAGGCGAATTTCGTGGCGCGCAATCTGCAACATCTGATATTTCAGTTCAACGTAAAATATGTGATAAAATATATATCCCTCTTACCATACGTATATATATATTTTTTTCTTTTTTTTTGATATATATATTTTTATATTATCGTTTTCCCCCAAACGCACGCCAACCCCTCAAGTCTTCATCCCCGTATTATTTTAGAATTGCATTTGAATTGCAAGTAAGTGAAAACGTTCGTGCATAGTCTGAATGTGTTTTTGCCGTCTCGCTTATGTGTTTTATATTATATATATATACGTACATATACGTATTATATAATATATATAAAATACATAGAGGATTTCTGTTCTCCTATTTTATATTGTTTTTTTTTTTGTATTATTTTATTTTTTTCTCTTTCTCCCCGTTGCGAGGCCTCCGTTTTCCGGGTTTCGAGTCTCTCCCCCTTTTGAAATTGGAAGCAATAATGGATTTTGAGGTGCGGAACGATTCGAAACGTGTGCTGCTGTAAAATGAATTCCATTCGCGTGTGGAAAATTTGAGAGCGAAACAAAACCGCGACACACATATTTAGCGGATTTCACCGCAAAACAACACTACACCAAGAACGGTTTATATAAATCACAGAGGGGGCACAGGAAAACGCGTTGTATGTTGTTTGTCGGTTGTGTTTCTATGTGTGTGCCAGGGTCCAATTTGAAAACGCAAAACGGTGGCAAAAAGCCGACTGTCGCATGTGGGACTGAGTTAGATTCCGGCCACAGTCTGCTGAATGCTTGCTAGGCCTGATGTACCTTAGGATTTTCGGGATTAATTAGGGCAAACCTTGATATCTATCCTACTATGTTATGGGTTATTCAACGCTTTGAATGGATTCATTAGCATTTTGGTAATTCACGATTCTATACAACATTAAATATTATTAAAAATATGCTATCAAATTCATGACATAATTTTAATGAAACTTCAATTTCCCAAACTTCTTATGTGACATAATACGTACTAATAATAATTATTGTTAATTATTATAGTCCGAAAATGTATTTATCTATATCACCAATGTGTGCTCAGTAGGTACTAAATGCAACATATAACAGAGGCTATAAATATAAACATTTTTTCCAAAACAGGGATTCTGCGGTTCTGTACTGATGGATTGGGACATGTCTCGTGAGGGGTATGATATAATATTAAATATAACCTACAATTGTATTTGACACACTTGGTTACATCTGTTGCTAAAGTAAGAAATTTAGTAAACGTAACGTGATGTCACATGTTGTAGCGTGAGTTGAAACATATATAAATATTTATACAGACATAGTTCGTTATTTTTCTTACGACCAAACTAAAAAATAGATGTATTTATTTCAATTGTAAATTGGTTTATCTATGTTAATAAAATATTTATTTTGTAATAAAAAATGTGTCTTATAATCCGGAATCTACGATCATATTTTTTTTTGCAGGTATAATTCATCACTTTCTTTATGATTAAACAAAAACATAAGAGGTATGAATTTTAACAAAGATAACAACAAAAAAATTGTATTTAAAAAGTGCGTCTTACTATAACCTAAAATTCTAGATAATTGTATTTTGCATATTGGTAATATAGTAAATACGCGTATTGTGGCCAATATATATTTGTATACAGACATAATTCGTTACGACCAAACAAAAAATATACGTACTTATTCCAATTGTATATCGAGTTATCTATTTCAACAAAAGAGTATTTTTGTATCTAAAAAGTGTGTCTTATAGTACGGAAAATAGATCACAACTTTTGTTTTCTCTACAATCTTAAAAATAACCTGAAATTCAATACAAATGTATTTGTCATTTTGGGTGACATTTGTTGCTAAGGTTTTGGAAATATAGTAAACATAATGCGATGTCACGTGTTGTCATGTGTTGTAACGTGAGTTGAACCATATATTGTATGACTAAGGGAATATAAATTTGTACTAAACAAAAAAATAAGGCGTACTTATTTTAATTGTTAATTCATTTATCTATTTCAAGAATTTCTCTTTCCTGGACAGTTCCTAGAAAATTATAATAATGCCCCACTAGGCATATTCAAAAGGTGCTACATTGCGTGTACAAGCGCCCCTCAAAGAGTTAAATACACGAAATAATTGGTGCACTTATTCGAAGAAGCAAAAGAAAAACAGAGACTAACAAGATACGTAAGTAGGTATTGCAAGATTGATAACGTTCCATAAATTGCCGTGGACTGATTTATGTGAACGATTTGTTTAAGAAGGAAGAAAGCAGCCAGAATTAAATAAATAAATAATATCGCGTATGGCCAGGGTTGATTGCGCAATAAATATAAGGGAAAACAGAGTATGTTAGAGAGAGAGAGAATAAGAGAGATCGAAGTGCATTTCGGAAATGTACGCCCAGTATTCAATTTACAATCGCAAATAATTTACAATTAATGTACGCATTATGCGCACACCAAATCGGCCTCCGCACTGAATATTTATGCGTGCAGGGAGATCAGAGATCGGAATTCCGACGTGCTTTGCCATACGTTTCTACATCTGTTTCTTTGTTTTTACTTTCGATTTGCTATACAATTAATATAATAATGGCGGCTCGTAAAAAATTGCATTGTTGTTAATATGAAAAAAAAGATAAATCAATATAAATTGATCGGTTTGAAAGAGTCAAAACTCTCAATAGTTTATTAAACTAATAAAACACATGTAAATAAGAATTTATAATACGTTCTTTTTTGCACTAAGAAAATATTTTATGAAATAATTTTTTTTCCGTTAATTTCTTCAATTTTCTGCTTTTGCTTTTGCTTATTCTTCTTTTTCACGTATTTAAGTTTAGCCAATGCGACTTCATGTTCAAATGAGAATTTATCAGCACTCTCTCCACGAGCTTTGGCTTTTAGATATCTTGCAGTACTTTAGAGCTTCGCATCGATTGGTACTTAGTAATAAACCGCAATTGAAAATCTATACTCTTTCCAGTAAAGCAAATTTTTATTTGCCAATAATTATTATAATTTTCAGAGGTAAATTTACTTATTTACAAATTAGCAATTGCTTTCTTCTTTCTCTACCATTCCTCTAATTTGGTTAGTTTATCAAAACATTATTTCATCAGATAATGTTTTAATTATGAAGTATTTATTATTATTTCAAAGAATCATTATTGATTTACGAGATTTCCCGGGACCAAAATCCCGGGAAATTAATTGCTTATTATCATCCCGAATTTTTCGTTTTGAATTCCGGGACGACACTGATAACTAAGATATTAATTATTCAAAACAGTTTTTTTAAATGAAATATCATCTTTATGTTTTCTACTATGTCCATTTTATTATTTTTCAATAAAAATTAAATTGTAATTGCTTCGATTAGATTCTAATATTTATGTTTAATATCGTACAAAAGTTTTTTTAATATATATTGTTTTCGAATTACTCTTAAGCTGAAAAAGCAATATCTGATTGTGTTTATAAGAAAAAATAACTTGATCATTTTTGAAATTATATATTTGGGTTGTTTTGTGAAGTTGCAAGGCACACTAATTCATGTACCGCAATAGATTTCAGTTGTATTTTTTAAAACATTTTTTCTAGTTTCTCGCGCCAAGAAATTTGTTCAACTTTATTAGTTTTTCGTTTCATCTGTGCTTTCTCTCTGCAGCTTTTATTTCCCTTTCTTCCTGGCTAGCACTCGATTTATGGGGAGTATAAATCTTGTTTAATAAGTAGATTTTGGAGCAATAAAGGGGAATTTATAGATTTCGTTGGTAGGACCAGGACCAGGCCCGGTCTGAATAATCGAAGGAGTAAATTATAATATTTAATATTGATGTTAATCAGGAGATTAATGGATCCTTCCGAGGCGGAATGAAGACGGAGCTGCGAGCACAGAAAGAAATAATCCGGTGTATCGGATGAAATTATGCAAAGTGGGTTCTATAATTAAGTAGAGTTCATTTTCCGAGGGGCTGCTGTATTTATGTGTGTGTGTGTGTGTGTGTGTGTGTGTGTGTGTGTGTGTGTGTGTGTGTGTGTGTGTGTGTGTGAGAGAGTTTGTGAGCGAGGATTAATTCATTAGCCGATGAAGTCGTTGTATTAGGTATTCAGTGGCGGATGGGGAGGATTATATTTTATATTTGTTGGTGCATTCATAAAATGCCTGGACGAGAGTAGGGAAAGAGAGAGAGTGAGAAGGATGGAGGAGAGATCCTTCTCTACTTGTCATGAATGTATGTATGATGCAGCCAAGTAACTTCTGCAAGTTATAATAATACAGCTTGCGTACTGTCTTCGCTTAAAACTTGCCGAGGACTACATCCGCGTCTTAGATAACGGCCAACTCCACACCGGTTTGGCATCACTGCTAAGCTACTGGATTATTCATAAGTTTAAGCTAGTTTGTAACTCACTTTCGCCCGGCCTCCGAGCCGAACCATTCCGCAGATTGGTAGGTAATCACTCCCTCTGCTTTTGTATAAATTCCAATTCTAAATAAAGAATTAAATCCACTTGCATTTCCTACCTTCCCACCTTTCCTTCTCACTTATCTCAATAGATCTACGCATTTTCTTTCTTACGTTTCAAAATAACTTAACTTTTTATTTACTTCAATTAATCTATTTGAAATTTCTTTTCTCAATAATTTGATTACTGTAGAATCTACAGTGTAGATGGATACTCTACAACATCGTAGATCTTGGTCTAAAAAAGATAGTGCTCCCCACTTCCAATGAAAGTGATGTGCATTTGGTGGGATTTCAAGGATGTTGTCTATTATGAGCTGCTACCGAATAATCAAACTATCAATTCGATCAAGTACTGTGAACAACTTGAAACGATCTGCATTGGTTAATAAACGACGAATATATTTTCAATATAATAATGGGAAACCTACAGATGTATGTAACACCGTATATAAGTTGAAAACCCATGGGATATACTACCTCTGTCTCCATATAGTCCAGACATTGCATTGTCCGACTATCATTTATTCCGCATCAAAATTCACTTTGATAGTTTTTTCGAGCGTAAAGACGGAGTCTTCTGGAGAGATGGTATTATGAAATTGCTCGAACGTTGGGCAAGAGCGATACAAAATAATAGACAATATATTTAATAATAAAGTTATTTAATGTTTTGAAAAAAAAAAGATTTTTGTTGTTTTGGGCAGATCTTGTCCATTAAGTCTTACAGTTGGGTAGGTGCCTTTCTTTAGCGTGAATGTGATTTGCACGAATTTCATTTTGTTAACTGTTATTCTCCATTTTAGAGCCATTCTTTTAGCTTATCTAAATGTACTTGCAGATATTCAGATGCTACTGCTGGATTCTTATTTGATGCCAAGATTGCTGTATCATCATCGAATGTTGCAATCGTAGTATTGTAAGCTTTAGGAATATCTGCCGTGTATAGAAAAATCAGTGGTCCTAACACACTTCCCTGCTTTGGCACAAAATGTTTATATACTATTTAATAGTAACATTTATATGCCTCACATAGTGGTTTTGATCAGTCCGCATTTACTAAAGTCCGGATTATTCTAAATTCTTCTTAGACAAAGTTAACCATAAATGATTTTTTTCTCTTTATTAACTGTCTTTTTTTGTGCGGTTTATTATTTTATTTATTTTTTCGGTTTTAAACAGTCGCACTAAACAAGGCTGTAATAGTATAAAATTGCATAACAATAATTAATCAAAATGAATATCCAATTTATGATATATTTTACATCACCCATATACATACAAAAATAAAACTGAAGTTTATAATTAAACCATTTAAATATACATATTGTTATATAAAATAAATGAAAAATATCGATTGAAATTGTACATCAAATGAAAATAAAACATTGCAATCTATTTTTTAATAAAATTCCAATCATTTTCAATTATAAATATATGTTTTTTTGTGGTCTGACGTTTCGTATTCCATATAATATTTATCCATTTGTTCGTGATTTTCCAGCAACCGAATATTATATAAAATTAATGACTGACGCTCAAAGAACGTGTACGTGTCACGCCTGTCTATGCCTTTTACTGTCAGCGTGAATTGAAAATGCACAAATTAATTTAATGTTTACAACTGTTAATTAATATCGCAGCAAGTTCAATTAGTGTCCAACAAATGTGTACTTTCCATCGCACGTACAATGAAAAAAGGTAATCAACGACGAAACGAGTTCCTTTCATTTACGTGTGTATCATTTACAAAGTGATGAAGTTGAATTATAGTCTGTAAATCATGTTCTTAATATTGTTCGCATTATAAACAGAATTGATATAATAAATACTAATATGAATCTCTTATTTGCAAGGAAAATATATAACGTATTCATTATTCATAATTAAAGGCTATTAGTTCATTTTATTTCATTTATTACACAAGTATGAAGATGGAATTTATTTCTCATCTTTCATTTTAAAATTACAGTGAAATTTATCGTAACGAACTCATCCATGCACGAAAACTTCTACTGCAGGAACATTTTTCTTGTATGCACAATGTACAAAGTAATATACAAAATTATACAACGTTTTACAAACTATATAAATTTCTCAATACAGTTATATCTTCATTAATGAATATGATTGTACATTCCATGAAATTACTTCGTTAAACGAAGCTTCGTTTTCAAATCCAAAAATATGTTTTTATGTTTCGAACAAAGAAAAGTTTGAGTAAATTAACAGTCAACTTATATACAATGTCAAATCATATTTAAACTTTTTCACAATTAATAACTATACAAATTTATTGCATTTAACACTGAACACTTAACAATAATAACACTTGTTTCCAAATCAGGATCATTTTCACAAAAAAAAAATAGTAATTTAGTTCCTTTTGAAATCTTCGGTTTTTAACTTTTTTTCGGGAGAATTTCTCTAATATTGTCTCCATTTTTTTTTTGTCTTTTATGCTAATTAAGTTTTCTAAATCTTTCACTGAAAAACATCATCTTCTGAATTCAATACATTTTAAAACCTATTGACTAAAACCTATCTGAATAACTTTCTAATTTATTTTTCTACTACAATATTTGTTTATTAGTATATTTATTTATATTTTGTATATAATCTATTACTTAACTTATATTATATTAATTATTTAGATTAAATGAAATTCATTGAAATTTTAAACTTGATATTTTTAAACATAGTTATAGGCATAGTCTACTTTAATATACACAGTATATGATTTTGAAAAAAAGAGTTATATACTTCAAATAATGAAGAAGCCACATTCAGTGCGGATTCTTCACTTTAGTACGGTTTGCAAATTTCAAATTTTATTTGAACAAAATAGAAATATAAACAAAATTTCTATATAATTAGTGATCGGTATTTTTTCTATTTATACAATACAATCAAGTCAAATATCTTTTAATAATGTTTATTTATATATGGTTTTAGAGTCCTTTATAAGTCCGGTTTAAAACAGTGCGCAGTATTGGAAAAACCGCACAATGAGAAGTATATGTACTACAATAAACAAGAATAATTATTTACACAGATGATAAAATATTTGATTAAAAACATTTACAAATATTCTTCTTATTTATGTATGAACTTATTACATTTCGAACTTTATTTATCATCGCGTATTTTAAATTTATTTGTTACAATTATTATATAACACGGTTTTCTACGATTAAATTACTTTTATTATAGGATTAATATTATAATAAATTTGTACGATGGACGCGGTTCTCATTTGAAACTATTCAATTTTCATTAAAATAAACTTTCATTGATAAGATTGAAGCTTCTATATATTTAAAACATTTCAATATTTATAAAATTTAATAAAACTGATATAAAATAATACTTCTATAGACTAAGCGTTAAAGGTAAATATAGAAAAGATTCTTTTAGGCTTTTATAAATAAAGACCAAGTTATATCGAATCATTTTTAATCGAGGAAGCGCTAAACGAGGTCTTTTTGTATATAAAAATACATACATATTTTAATTGGAAACTTTTACCCAGGTATTTCTTCTACAATACTAATGTGTGTCACTTATTTTTATTAGCCACAAACTTTTTACTGTTTGTTATTTAAATGCTTTTTTTTGTATATTAGCTCCTTTTCAGCGAGTATTGAATCATTACAAATTAATGTAGGATTTAATTAAATGTGAATTTCTATGACAGTATTGAAACTGTTATTCGGTTCGGTTCTAATTGGAAACGCTTCAATCTTCATTAAAATTGACTGAACAGATATTAAGTGATGTACTTTTTATATGGAAATAACGTCCTTAAATCCATCCAGTTTTGCACAACATCCATTTATAAACTATAGATTTTCAAATATCGCTGATGATGAAAGAGAAAATATAAATATGAAGAAGCGCAAAATGTACAGGGCACTTGGCTTTATTAAATAAAGTGCGAAACGGTATTGAGCCGAGACAATTGCGTGGAAAAATGCCCACTCTAGTATTTGCAGAACAGAGAACTGCAATATTCTTTGATATTCGTTTGCATAATGAGAGTGCGGCAAGGAAACTAGAAGCCCTTTTCACGTCGCGGCCCTTTGAACTAGCGCTTCAACGAAGAACATCCATATATGCGCACATATTCACAAAACTCATATATATAAAGAGAAATAAACAGGAAAAAGAAAGGCAACTGTAAGTACACAGTTTATATCTTGTTATAAGGGTATGATGAGGGGAAGTGAAGATTTAAGTGCATTAAAAAATCGGGTAGGTAGAAACGCTCAATATTTTCATTTGTAGTCGGAGGGGGTGGAGAAGTTCCGTACGTGATTCAATTAAAAGCCGCACGGGCAAAAGTTTTCGGATGGAAAAGGCAAAGCGAAACAGATTTGAATAAATATTGATTTTTCCAATGCCGCGCGAAAAGGTGAAAATTCCCTCTCATTCCGTTTTACCTGTTCCTCTGCTTATTTCTTTTATTTTCTCTCTCTTCATTTATTATAAGTCTTTCTTCGTCGTTTGTTTCATTTATTCCTCCTTTCCCGGTGAGCCACTTCTTCTCTTCCTTTCTCCTCTCCTATCTTTCCTTTTTTTATTCTTTATTCCGACGGAGATTTCGTGTTCAAGTGCATAACATTATGTTATTGTTTCCCTTTTCTTTGTTTCTCTTGCTTTTTGTGTTCATGCCTTTCTTTCGACTCTACTTTTCTCAGACACCTGTGTATGAACTTAATGTGCTTTTCTTGAATGCCAGCCAAGCTCATTCAAATTCTTGCGAACGATGTATTCTAGTTTTTGGATGCGAGATGGCGTAACTAACTATATTATTAGTTTATGTCACCACTTCTTTTTTTAACTTCTATAGAATGATAATACAATAAGTCGATGACTGGTATATGGTAATACTTTGAGAAATACTTATAATTAGGTTTAAAAAATTGTGGCTTTAGTTTGTTTAATTAGATCTCTCTACTATAATGATATATATAAACATAACATGTAAACACATATGTATATATCTTCTCTTCAATCTTTATGAATACATAAATCATTATTCGACTATTAGATTGTTGCAATCCAAAATTACTTTATCATGCAAATATATGGGAGCAGTGATAATCACATAATAAATCTGGCTTCGATCACAGTCCGGTTTGAAAATTTTTAAGCAAACTAAATTTAATTGAGCAAAAAATTAAAGTAAAAGTAAATTCTAAATAATAGTAAACAAAATTATTTATTTTACATTAAATGATCGTTATTGATTTCATTTTATAAGATCTAAGTTTTTTTTTTATAATATTAGGTTTATTTTTATACAGTTCTAAAGTCCTTATTAGTTCAGGATTATGGCGGAACCGTTTACCCCCCGCACTAATCTCGCATAGTATTGCTGTATTTGATGAAGATCTTTCTGCAACATTTATAACAAAAACTATGTTAATGAAAAAATAATTATTTTAATAAAACTGTACCTATATTTACTTAATAAAATGATTTATGAGCCGTTTATATATTGAAAGTGACCTAAATCCCCCATTTCATTTTTTTGTAAGTAACGTTTATAATATGATGTTATAGCTAACATTAATTTGTGTATATGATAATTTTAAAGATAAAAATTTTTACAATTCATTCATTAATGAATACATTATTTTGTAAGAGGTCTACTAAGTCATGTTGATAACGTTCAAAAAGTGCGCATCTTCAAATTGATGAAGGTAATTTTAATTATTTAGTAGTAATTAATATTATCGGAAAAGTAATAACTTTATTCTACTCCAAATGAAATGAAACAAGAGGATTTCATATGAACAAGATTTTTGGAGGATGCAATTTTTAAAAGGTTAAAAAGAAAATACACATATGGAGAAACAAATATTACATATCCACGTCGGGATAGACTAAGAGAATTCAAAAATATTTTGTTAATAGAACTTTTTAAAATTTTTTGAAACACAAGTGGCGTCTCTACAGAACTAATGTCAAAAGCTCTGCGGCTTCGTCTGAAAAGACTAGTGGCGTCTCGCTTAGCACTAAGATACGATGACAGCGCCCATCACAGTAGCTTTGCATACAATATTGTATGAGCAAAGTCTTCTGATTTATAATTTAAACAAGAACGGGTGTCTTTTCTTGAGGAACCTAAGGCACTAGTGATTATGGATTATAAATTAAATTATAAATCAACTGATTTTCTTCTGATATTTTGACGTGCCAATTCAGATGTTACTGCTAAGAGTAATATCAGTCAATATTTCTGTCTTGCAATTTCCTATTTTTGTCTCCTTATTTATATACAGTTTTTGTCGTTTGAAGTAGAACTTTATTAGTTTACTGTATTTTGTCGTGACATTAATATTTCCAATAAAGTTGAGGATTCGCGTATAGAAAAGTCTGTGTTATAAACAACTCTCTCAAGGATACTCGATTACTTTGGTTAATGTTGATTATTAATGAATAGAAAAATATCAGGAAACTTCAGGATTATTCTCCTTGTTAAAAAAGAATCCTTGAAACGCGTGGACATATCTTCTTTCGCACATGATGTTTTTGATGATGACCGAAGTGGTCGGTCTATAAAAATGGTGCGCGTATTATTATATCTTGGTTTCCCGTTAATTATGCGGGTGTATCATACGGTGTACCAGTATCAAATATAGGGAAAATCGATCGACGAGAACGATCATCCCATATAATTTTTCTGACGATATACTGCACAGTTGCATGTTTGCATTACTCCGCTCGTTGCGTTATTTTATATTAAAAACAGCAATACCTCACATTTTTCGAGGGATTGGTTCCACAAATATCTCGGACTGTTTTGAAACTTAATCGAGGAACTATGTACATACACAAATAAACCGCACAAAGCGAGAATTGATGAATGTATATGAAAATAATTTTGTGTATATTAAAAAAAGGGGCGACTAATAGCCGAATGGTTAAGTCGCCCTACAGACGTGCTAGTGGGCACAGGTTCAAATGCCGGTCAAGGCAGGCCCTGCCACCTCTCGGTGCTTGCAGGTCCTTCATCACAGATGGACAGTGAAATGAATGAGATTCAGCATATGGACATTCAGCCAAGTTGATGGACAATGACAGTGTTAAGGATAGCAGCAGATTCACAGTGAAAGGAAATAGTGGAATCGCAGAGCATCAATATGCTACTGAAGTTTACCTACAAGACGACAGCCAACATACAAATTAAAATTAAAAAATAAACATAACATATCCACCGGGAAAGATTACCTATCTAATGTCAACCGCGATTTACTCAATTTACTCATTGTTCACATTGATGGACAGATTGTGAATAAAAATTACACGACATATTTTTTTTTTAATTTAATTTATTTTGAAATTTTAAAACAGGATTATAGTGAATACGGATTGATCAAAACCAAATTAGCGTATATTAAGTTTTACTGTATAATAATCCTATTTGATAATTTTCATTGGCAATGAAAATAGATTAATTTCTTTTTAGGAAATGTTGGTTTTAATTTATTTGTCGTTTAATTTGATTTAATTTTCTATGATGGATTAATTTAATGACCTACATGTATTTTTTATGATTTCCATTAAAAAATGTCTTCAATTTTATTATTTTTTTTAGAAGTTTTCTATATGAAAACATGGTGTCAATTGAGAAACTTATCTTCGTTTTATTAGCGTGACTTTTCCTTTGTTTAAATAATTTATGGTGCCCATATTATCTGCTACACTCGTTGCTTAACGGCCGTACATAAAATTGGACGTTATATGTACAATTTACGAAATATGAGAATATTCTATAGAAATAAGCATTTGTAAATACATTCTGTAAGAAAAAAAGTAGTCAAAATATTAGTTAAATTGTATGTTTTATGGAGGAGATTGAGGAGATTAAGATAGAAATATGTGTTTGTATATGTATATTTTAGTGGAGGAAATGGGATGAAATTTGTGTTTCTAGAATTCTGATGCGGCGTTAAATAAAGCGGCAAAAAAAGGCGTTCGGTTGAGAACAAAACGGGGATGAGAAGAAGGATAAAAAGAAGGGAGAAAGGAAGAGCAGGATGAACGAAGAAAAAAGTGTTCTTGTGTATTGTGCAAACAATAAAGTTTTTCTTGTGTAATATATCTGTAAGGAGCAACGTAGGAAGTCACCACTCTTTTCATGCTCCAAATACTTTTCCGCTTTAACATCCTCCCCCCTTCCGACAACTTCGCTCCTTCCAGCTTCATCTCTCTATATCATCAGACACATGTTTTATTTCGCCTCAGCCTCATCCACCCCATCGCCCACCTTATTATCCAGCCTTCCAATAAAGGCGAACCGGTCTTACATCGTCCGAGACTTATTGATATTACCTAAGAAGGCGAACGCACACACATAGCAACAAAAAAAAGATGAAATCATTTCCTCCTCTTGCCACTTAATAAATTACACCGAGGCTAATTGACTCCGGTATCTAAGAGACGTGTGAGGCGGTCGTTAGTGCGCCAAATTGATAGCCGCCCCCATTATTCGAAAGTGGTTGTTAAACCAAAAACGACCATAAAAATCCGAGCGCGCGAGCTTTCCGACGTTCCCCCCAGCCTGCATCTTCACCAACACCTCCGACGCCGCTCCTCGCGAACTAACGAAACAAAAACAAGACACCAAAAAAAAAAAGATCGAAACAAAACAAAGCGACCCGGGAAAAATTGTTGTTTCTGCCTCGATTCGCTGATTTATTATTCATGTTACGGAAACTTTCGACACAAATGGCCGATAAATTTGTTTTAAATAATTTACAGCGCACGGTGCACGGCATAATTACAAAAATTACGGCTTCATTCCGCGCGTAATTAATTGCCCATTTAACTACTGACTAATTTATATTTAAATTAAAACAATATTTCGCGCGCGACCGGACGTGACGCGACGGCCACGCGCTACTACCATTAGATAAATCAAATCACATCGATTAATTACACATATTATTCGGGATTAATCTCGTTTACAAATCTGTTATTTTGGATCGCCATCGATCCCCGCGCAATTCAAACTGAAGCACCGCGAATATTACAAAATCTGACACACATTACGCCATCTATGAACGGTGTCCTGAACTAACGCGCGGTGCTCTACAGTTTCGCGAAGAACTCTCACAGCTATTCTCATATAACTTCGCTAGATGGCTGCATCCGTGGTATAACATCCCTTTTAAGAAGGGCTCTTTTCTTAATTTCCGTTTATTTTGCGCTAAGAATGATTACTTTCTTTCGAAATTTATCGTCGTTTCAATTGTTCGGATTTACGGCTCGCTTTCGAGTGGGAAGGCCGCATAAAACGGGTCGTAATCTGTCGGGGTCGTAAAGATTTTGAGGGATGGAAACGCGGCAGTAAAATTTAATTTTTGTTTCGTGCCTCGTAAAGGCAGCAATAATTATTTTCCTTTTTCCGACTTTCCTCCAAGCCGTTTGCGAAGAAAGTCTTCTTCTTCGTTTCTTTGGATCAATCGCTAATCGAATTGCGGTTGAAATTGTAAGAAAACATAAGCGGCTTAATCCAAATTCAATTTGCAACCCTTCGCTCGAAACAAACGCGCCACTCCGATAATTTCATTTAAACGATGCCTAGACACACTCGATGGACCCTGTCGTCCCGTTTCCGGTTCCGAATCAAGAGGGTGAAAGACCCTTTTTGTAGAAAGCTACATTTCTATTTATCTTTTTTTTGAGTCATCCAATTTGTTAAGGGCCGAGAGTGATTAATGACGATCTCCGGAATTATTCAACGGGAAATCATCAGCAATTTTTCTCGATCAACTATCAAAAGGTCGCTACTAGGCCGGAACCCAAACAACACGAAACAACCTCCTACCACCACTCTCAAACAGTCGCACTCGGCGAATGGAAATCAAATATAAATGGAAATTTAATTCATACCATGCATATAACTCTAACTATATTTTTCGCCTTTCGTATATCAATCATAGCTATTTCTAGATTACACCATGTTTCTCAAGTTTGGACATACATATTTATGCTTTGCTTTATAAATAGTAATCACCTTTCATCGATTCGTATACTGAAACACTACTGGCAACTACGAAATTGCAACATTCAAAATCATGATTATATTTCCAACAGGAACTTATATCTCCCACAAAATATTAACTGTCGATAGACGTTACGATCTTCAAATATTGGAAAATAAGTATTTATAATTTAGAAGGATCCATTTATAGTTTTACAAAAATTGTCCATTAGTTCTCTACAAAAACGAAAAACGCAAATTCACGAAGTAATAGAATAATCATTAGTCGTAATTGAAGAGAAGCCCTGATAATATTTAAGATTTATATTTTTCCGTATACCTGACAAAATATACCTTAAACTTCTATTTGTTTCAGTATTTGGGATCTTTTGCTGTTGTGAATTGCGACCAAGTGTCTCGGGCGGAATTCATTCGTAACCAATTACAGCAACTCAGGGTAAGTTCCTATTTATATCACTCAACATTATAAACATCAATATTCTATATCTATATAAAATATATATTTGGTATTTCAATATTTTTCGTTTACTTTAAATACATAAACTGAAATATTATATATAAGTATTCTTTAAATCTTATTCATAGAAAAATATATTTTTTTTCATTATATGGTACAACCACATTTCATTAGATAAATATAATCTAACATGCACATTTCCCATATATTTTAAGACTTGTTTTATACAACACAGAAATTAATAGAAACAGAAGTATTTGGAGGATCTTCAAACATAGACATCTTCTCCTAATAAGATTAATGCATACGTTATTGTTGTTTTTAGGTTTTCTTGAGAATTTCTTAATAACTTTTGTAATGTCGGCTGATATGTAAAAGTAATTTATCATCAGGTGTATTAATTAATATATACACATAGCTTAATAGATTACAGATGCAGTTTATATCATGTAAAGTGTGGATTCAGAATATTTTATAAACTCAACCATAACAATTGGGTTGGCAAAAAAGTAATTGCTGACTTTCTTATACAAATGAAATATGATTTTTTATATAATTATTAAACTTTATTCTACAATTAAATATCAAAATTTAATGAAATTAGACAAAAATATAGTAAATGAAAATAATTGGTAATGTTTGTATCTTTTTTGTCATAATTGACAATAATTATATTCAGAAATAATTAAATTTTATCCTGATAAAATAACAACGTGTAAGGACTGATAAACAAAGAAATAGAGCACTGAATAATAAAAGTAAAGTGCGTTGAAAGTTAGTAAATCCTAATCTGGCAGACGAACACATAAATTTGCAAGTTTTCTTGCATAGTGAAGGATCTCAGCAGTTCAGGATGTGCGGGTTGTCGGCTTTATGGTTTTGCTGAGATCGTTGGACCGCAACGTCGCGCCGTCCTCGTGTTCGGTTTGGCTTGTATCTTTGGCTTTTCCGTGCGAAGACACTTTGGGTTTTCCGTGGGGTGGATGTAAGAGCGGTGGGGAGTTCGGCGGTTGGTCCCATCAATCCGGTGCAAAATTGGGCGCGGACGCAGCATGCGAAAACTTCCGCAACCCCCGGGTTTAATTAGGCGTGAAGGGTGGATAAGGCGGCGCACATACGTGTAGCAGAAACAACACTTTGGAACTGCACAACTTCACAAAACCCACATTTAATGCCTCCGCCAACAAACTATAAACGCCTAATAATGTCGGTCCCGTTTAACACACACCAGATTAATTTCCGACCTGTCCAACACTCCTAAAACGCATATATCATTATGTTGATTACATATATCGATTCACGGAAACTAGTTTTGTTAATATAACTTTAGTAACAAGTCAAGATTTATCTATAATTGAATATTACTACTCATATCCAATGTTTTTATTTAATATATATGCTTTATTCTCGGATTTCGAACAATACCTTAAATAAAAATCAAAAGGTTCCGGATTAGGAACTGTTGGTTCTCCAAGAGGCAAACTGGGAATCGGTATGTAGAATTTTCAAAAGGAATGCTATAGCATATTTTCTTTCTCTCACAAAATAAAACTTGAAGAATCGAAACTATTACATATAACTATAGCAAAATAAAATTTATTCCTATACACTATAACGAATAACGAATAAAATATTACTTTAATCCATCTTTTGCTCAGAAAATGATGTTAAGTAGTAAGGAATATTTACAGAACTTGTCTTGTCATAAGAATCTAGTAAGTGTAAGTCTAGTGTAATTAAGTATAACAATTTAGTCTATAACTTTTTGAAATATTATGTAATATATTAATAAACATTAAAGTTTAGTTTTAAAAATAACTTGTATGTGCATCGAATACCAAAATAAAATTTTGGAAGTTCAATATTTTCTAGATTTATATTATCATTTATTGATATCATCCAAATATAAAAATTTAAAACTAATATTTTCTGTAGCTCCCTATATTTATTTATCTTACAGTTTTGAACCGTGTTATAAAAAAAAACTTATTCAAATTACACGGATTAAATAAAACATACCTGAAAACATTTTTTAACCTGACTTAATAGACAGATAACTTTTTATGTTGGTGAAGTGACTTTCGATGAGGTTAAAACCGACTGGCATCAACAAAAAAATAAATAATCCTAAGCCTTGCTAAGAGCGAGATTAATTCCACCCATGATCCGTAAGTAGTAAATCGATTCTCATCAACAATATCCTTCCCTTCTCCCGTACATTTTTTTTTATTGTTTTTCGTTCGATCTGCTAAGCCGGATTTTTTCTCTTTTTTTTTCTGGAGACTGTGACCCGCATGTGTTGTAGGCTCTGATGAGTTGGCAATCAACGGGGAAGAGCAAGTGTCATCGGGTCAAGCAATTGGGCCTGCGAACCAATCAGCAGTTTGCGAAAAACCTGAAATTGAATTCATAAATCGAAGCCCGTTTCTCATTTCCCTTTTGTCTTACTTTAATCAATGATGACCCGAATCTACCCTGCACAAATATGATAAAAGGAAACCAGATTGATGACAGTACATAAAATGAAAAATATAAATCGAGTTTACTTATTTCCATTTTTTTTATCTAGTTTTATCATATGAACATGCAAATTTATAATGTCAATATTAAGTTTTATGAAAAATAGAGAAATTAGTGGTTTTTTTTTGTAATTTACTAAATTAAATTATGAAATTAAATTATTTAGTGTTCCTGTTAGACGACATACTCAATATATAAAAGTTTTAGTAATATTTTACTAATAATTAAATAAATCAGACACAAGTGTAGCATATAAAAATCGTAAATAACTGGTGGTTCTTGAGAAGTGGAGGAAAGTTGCTTCAGTTTGTTTCCATCGTTTTCAACGCGCGATGTATTTCTCTGCTCGTTGGCTTTCGCCCCCGCTGTTCCTGGTTTATGAACTAAAACTTTTCCGAGGTAATAACAGCAATTGTAGCCTCCTCCTTCTTGGAGGAGCCTCAACCATCGCTTGTCTGTACTCCTATTACTATCTCGCTCTCGCTACTCCATCCAAACCCCTGCTCTCAGCATGCTAGTGGTTACATACTATACACTACAATATATAGATATAGACATGTAAGTCTAGAATCGAATGTAATAAGAAGTCGAAGGCCCCCCTGTCGAGTTCTGCTCGTATGTGCCGACGACGTTTCTGATTTATGTTATGGCCTCTGATTCAATGCAGATACAGGAGGGAGAGAAAATGTGGCTTCGCTACCCGACTTATTGCTTCTCGGAATTCGCTATTGTCTGTGTCTTTAATTAGTTTTTTCTTCTAACTTCGTTGTCAACTTCTTTTTCACTGATAAAACTTAACGCAGACGCACACAAAGACACATTTCCCTCTTTTATCTGATGCTACAGCTTGTAATCCATTAAACAGATTGTCGATTTGTATTGAATAAGCGCATTCTCCATTATATCCTATAATATATATAGACCATAGTATAAAAAGAATTGTAGTATTGATCACTTTAATATATTAAATACATCACATACTGATCACATCTATATATAAAATATAACTTTTTTTTATAAATGTAATCATATTTTTACTGACGTGAAAGATTTATGTGAGAATTCTAATAAATATGCTATTTATGGATTTCAAGCAACAAGTTGGAATGTTACATGTTGAAGATATTTATATTTAGGGAATTCAACTATACATATTTAATAGTAATACAGTTTTCCTATCATGTGAAACATTTTTTTTCTTAATTTGAATGAAATCTATTGAATTTATATTAGTAAAATTAATATTTACCTGTCAGTAATTAAACAATATTATTTCACTTTTAATATTATACTACAATTAATAAATATTGGATTAATAGTAAAAAAATAGCGCTTTTGTCTTTATGTATTTTTACAATATCAATTGTTGAATGAAATATTATTATCATTTTTAATTTAAAACTCTTTTGATGCGAAATTTCGGATTCTATCTTTTAATTTATTTCAAGGAATAAACTGAAAATTTAAAAATAGTTTTAGGTAAAAGCTAACATACTACCAACTGGTTATAAGTTGCAGAATTTCCGCTGTTTATATTTTGTATTTTCTTAGGAAACATATGTAACTGTTGTGTTTAATAATACTAATTATTATTAGGTTCAATTGTTAAAAACATATTTCTCTTAAGTAACGTGAATAAATCGAACGAAAATGAAAAAGAGTAATTCATTGTTTCTATGTAATTAGTAGCTATTCAATAAGTATTTCCTTTTTTGTGCACTCATTATTATTTTAATATATAGAAATTTTTAATGAATGACCCTTAAATACAATTATGTATTCAGAACATTCAGACAATAGAAGTAGCCCCTACACCGACCATTGAAACAACCTTTCGATTCTACTGTTTTTTAATTAAGACATCTTTACAAGTCAGCAAAAGCCAGGTACTACTAGTCGCTCATTGATGAAATCCCTTTTCATCCCACTATTTTTAATTATGAGATCTTTGCCGGTTGCCAACATTAATTTAGAGCTTCCGAGGGCCAATGGAAGCGTAGATTTCTGAAAATGATTGGCCGTGAATGGACCAGGAGGGTGGATTGAAAATAATGTCGGTTCATGTGTGTGTGTGTGTGGATGTTGTACGTATGTGTGCATTTGCAGTGGGGACGTTAATGTTTGCATTGAGTCGGTTTCTAAAGTTGCATGTCATTTTGAACGGCTTATGTTAATATTGACGTATGTACTTTGAGACTTCGCTAGTTTGTAGTTATGCCCGCAGCTCAGTGAGCTTTTCCGGTATTAAATCCTGCCGCGATGAAAGACGGAGTTTCATCAAAGTTTAAGAATATAATAAATCCAGGAGGAAACTCATCATGCCGAGCGATGTGTTCGATATCCGAGGACACACACATAAAAATACACACACACACAAACAGTGCCACACATATGAAGGACTACGGCCAGGACGATATTGCGTTTTTATTATTTTGGTATTTGCGACGGTTATGCGCATTCCGAAGGGTGGACCTCAAAGATCAACCATCTGGGGGGATCCGAATCAAAAATATATTAAAAATAAAAGGATAAAGTTAAAGCTAACAACGGAGGAGAAATTCCTCTCTGTGGACGTCTCAATTGTGGTTTCGACTTCGACCTCAACGTTCAGACCCTTGATCTCGCCTTTCTCGAAATTCTGAGTGGCTGTAGAAGTGGTGACTATCGAATCCACGTATTCTATCAGTATGTCTTCATCGTTGTCGTCCTCGTCGTCATCGTCGTCGGAGATATCCTCGATGCCTCTTCTCTTAAAACTAAAATTTTCCCTTAGGTTTAGAACGAATTTCACAGCTGCCTCTTGCGTTGCCTGGATTTAGTCGCATCGTCGCAGCCCAAATCCGCGGAGATCTTGAAGAACTTCATCAGCTTATTCAAAATCTTCTTGCTCTGATTGCATCCGTTCGGCTCGGCTTTAGGGAAATCTTCGTAATCCTCGTTCTCCGCATCAAGAGGTGCTGTTTTATTGTTATGATCAACTCTCGTCTTATTTTTTAATTCCATTTTTGTGTTATTAACGCTTTCTGTACCATTACCAGTATCCACCTCGATCACGATGTTTTTTCTTCGGCGCGTCTGGTATGCTTCTGAGGAATCGACGCTATCTGCAAATTTGATTTAGGAAGACGCAATCTTGGTTAGTTTTATTTACCAGTCGATGTCGGATTTCCGTCATCGTCCTCCGTCTCCTCCGCCCTCGTATATAGCGTGACGTTCGCACCGAGCTGCAGCATTTCCTCAGATACAACTGTTTCCGTAATAATCTCATCGTTCTCACCATCCAAAGCTGTATATTCCGAGGTATCAATCTTATCTTCCCAGGCCATCTGCATCTCCTTGTCGTCCTGTTTTATCTTAGACTCCGGCTCCGTCGTTTTCGCTGCACCGACGGTAAAATTGCATTCCCGTTTGGTGAAGTTCTTCGGCACAGCCTTGAGACAGTCCTTCTCCGTCGTGCTGGTAGTCTTGATGCCGCAGAATTCATCATCATTAGGATCGTAGTTATCGAGCTTCACGTTCCGTACAGTCGGTTTTCGCGCAGTAGCGCAAGGACTTACCGTCGTTGTCTTCTCTTTACCACAAAACTCATCGTTGTCCAGATAAGTAGGCGTCGTTTCCAATTCTAAAAGTTTCATCAGCTTCTTCTTCTTCCTGAGCTTAGGTCTTTTGATCGGATTCACTTTATAGTAAACGTGTGTGGTTGTTTCAATATCCGAACCTCGTTTAGTCTTGAAATGATTTATAACGCTTTTCTTTATGGAGCTAAGACGTTTGAAGCCCTGCTCCTTGTCTTTGCGGTTGTGGGTATTCCCGAATTTGATAGGCCTATGGTCGTACAGTTTCAGGAACGCCTTTTTCATCGCCCTCCCGGCATTTGCTCTAACAGTTCTCGGACTGTTGTAAGGATATTTGTGGTATTCCTCCTTGTTCAAGTAGCGAAGCGGTATTGAATTGATGAAGTCCTCCTCGCTCATGTATTCAACTAAAATAAAAAAAATTGATACAAGTTATTCAGAGGTAAGCTTTGATTTTCACCTAATTCTGGTGGTGGAATGGAGAAGGTCCTGAAAACCTTGGAAACGCCGTCCTCCTCATAGATGTGGCACCGGCAATTCTGCAAATCTTCCGGGCAACTAATGTTACAACGTTTCTGTTTAATTCGAATAGCGCAAATTGAAATAAAGTTACCAACTAGTTCCCGGTCCTAAACAGTCGACGTCGCCTTCGCCTCTGCAACAAATTATAATGAATAACAGGAAGGGTTGTGTTTAAGTTTTTTGGGACAAACGTAAGTTTATTGATACACGTGGCTTCATCAAACTGGGACATGCAGCTGACGTCTGTGCAGAAGGGGTTGGACCAGTCCGTCCAGAAGGAATGAACCTCCCTCGGCAGAGACGATCTTTTACCAGGTTGCTCGCAAAACTGAAATACGTGAATTTCACTCCAACGTATCGATTAGAAAGGAAGACATTACCGGTTGCCGATGATGGCATTCGGGATCGCAAACAACGCTGTGTATCCGCTTATTAATCGTTTCCGGTTTGCAGGCGGCTAATCCGCAAACGTTATTATCTCCGCACAGGCTGTCAGGTAAGGGAGCTTTGAAACAAGTGGGAAAACCTAAAGCGGGATAATTAATTTCCGTACGCTGCGAACCGTTCCTATATCTCATCATACCCTGCACTTTGAACAGCTTCGAGTCGGATAGGTCGCTGTTGCAGTCGCATTGTTGTGCTTTCAACGAGAGAAGCGTCACGTCGCACAGCCTCCTGTGGACCCTAGTTCCGTACATGTTGTTGGTGCGGAGGTCACAATCGGCCGAGCGTTTCTCTTGCAGGTTGGATGGACAGAAGGACCATCTGCTTAGAGTGTCATCGTCGCAGAGGCCTAAGAAGTACTCACGGATCTGATGCTCCTTGTCGTACTTTCTCGGTCTCGTTTCCACGAACATCTGAAAGCTTATCGCAATTTTTGGGTGGTGGAGAGAGTTCTTTTGGGTGAGGGATGCAAACGCACAGCGTAGTATTTATCTCCAACTTCCACAAAGGCGCATTGTTGAAGATGTAACTGCTTCACCCAGTGTTCGATGTTGTACGTGGGCGGATCGACGTCGTAGGGGTAAACTGAATTCGGCACGTGCTTCTTGAACTCCGTGCATCCCACGTAAACTAGTGTCAAAACAATCAAAACTGACATCATTTCTGACAATCAAACAACACGAACACATCTGATACATTAAAGAAAAAATTAAACACTTTAAAAAAAATTGCTTAATTTGAATATTTGTAACAATAAACATATTTCTATAACATTACTTATAGAACCAATAACAACCACAAATATAACAAAACCTTCAATTAAAATAGATACTTCATTATTAATTGACTAATAATCATCAAAATAAAGTGATATATAGATAATAAAGTAAAACTTTAGTTGCCAACTTCTGGTGACTGATGCATTTATAATTTATTAATTCATTTTCTTATGTAGTATAATTCTATTCACAATCTGTTTGACAATGTGAACATTGAGTAAATTTAAAATCGCGGTTGACATTAAATGGATAATCTTTCCCGGTGGATAGTTACCATTATGATGATTAGATTTTAATTTGTTGGTTGGCTGTCGTCTTGTAGGTTAACTTCAGTAGTATGTTGATGCTCTGCGATTCCACTATTTCCTTTGACTGTAAATCTACTGATATCATTAACACTGTCATTGTCCATCGACTTGGCTGAAGGTCCATATGCAGAACCTTATTCATTTGACTGTCCATCTGTGATGAACGATGGCCCTATTGCTGCAACCGGGATTCGAACCGGCGCGCACGAAATCGTGGGTAGGGCGACTTAACCATTCGGCTATTAGTCGCCCTTAGTAATTTATAAGACAAAAAAAAAAAAAACATAGACATCGAAAAATTTGGAGTCTAAAAACTGGGTCCGTCTTATGAAGTGGTTTATCTAATACTTTGTTTTAATTTCGTACCCTAAAATTAAACTTCAACTTTCTATTATTTCTAATCATCATTATTTGTTTTTTTTTTCGATAATTCCTGAAATTTAAATTGTTTTTCCGATATATTTTAATGCTTTGTCTCTGGCTTTGTAGGTTTAAGATAAAGATAGAAGTTTTAATTCTGATATTTGCTGATATTATTTTAATATGCATTTGAGTTCTAATAACAATCCTTTCAAAATTATAAACAAAAAAAACATATTTTAAACTTAAGATCAAGAAAATTTGTAAAGACATAAAAACATAAAGAAGATAGTATATTTACTATATGTTACTTAAATTGAGAATTTTATGGTATATATAAAAAAAATATATTATAGAATTTTCATATATTTCATTATAGTTATATAATTTAAATTCTTACGAATAAAAAAATACATAGATTCGATTAATCCGTATTCATTATAGTCCGATTTAGAAATTTTAAAATCCATTAAATTGATAAATTTGAGTCACATTTTTGCGGTTCATTTTAACATGTATTTAGTTTCTCGTGTGGTGCTAAAAAGTGTTATGTGTGAATACACAATTTTTTCTTTTTTTTTGTAAAAAAAAATAATATCTGAAGGCTGAAAGAGGCGAAAGCCCATAGCAGTCTCCATACCATACAATATACAACTGTAATTCTTATATATAGAAATACAAGATATTTAAACTTGAAACTTGAGTTTCTCGGTTCGTCCTGTTTCAAAAGAATGAAATTTCAATTTAGATTCATCATATTTCTTCGTTTTTTTAGTGTATATTCTATAAAAACTTAATATATTTACATATT
This sequence comes from Nicrophorus vespilloides, assembly GCF_001412225.1. NCBI lineage: Eukaryota > Metazoa > Arthropoda > Insecta > Coleoptera > Silphidae > Nicrophorus > Nicrophorus vespilloides. The sequence goes on from NW_017097852.1 coordinate 134,137, forward strand.
TTTTAAGTATTTCTATGTGTATACATATATTATGTTTATGTTTATTTCGTTGTTTTTCATATAAAATTATTGTACATAAAAGTTTCCTGATGTTATGCGGATTTTCTTTTATAAACATTACATATGAATTTAATGTTTTTGTACTAAATATATTATTTTATCTATTATTTACATTTTCTATGTGTATTCAACCGAAACATATAAATAAATGGTATCAAAGTCTTGGATCAATTATTTGTTTTTGAGGCAATAAATATTTGATGTATCTATAAAATATTGCTTTCGCCACCTTCTGAAGTGGAAAACTAATAATAATAATAAAAAAAAATACTGACTATATAGTATAATAAAATAATGGAAGAAAATAAATATCTGATCTGCAAGTTCACTGACTGGAATAGATCTTATTTTTTAATATAAATAAGATTCATTTTTATTAGAATATACATGTACATAGACGCACATACTTATATAATCAGATGTAATAAAAAGAAGTAAATCCAATTTAAATATACATGAAACGAGTTTTTATTGGAACAGAAAGTTTCGGTTGCTTGAATCTTGTGCTTCTTCCTAACTCTCTCTCTCTCTTCTTCACTTGGCAAGTATAAACTTTAATACATTAGTGCGTTACATGTGGTCGTAAAACTAAACTGCAACTGTGGTCGTCCCAGAATCGCAACGGAACAAATCTTTTGTAATTAGATTATATTTTGTAGTCGAAAATTTCTACGCTTTTATTACTCCTGCAATAAATTTCACAAAATTTGTTGCATATATAAATAAAATGAATATAAAATTTATTTTTATAAATATATATATTTTTGAAGATACTTTTTTTTTATAATTATTATAAACTTTTTCATCGCACAGAAAAGGCTAATTTAGATTTTTTGGTTTCTTAATATTAATTTTGTAATATGTTAATTATGTAAATATTATGATTAATGTTTAGAATTTTGAAAATATATTAATTTCAATGCCTTGTATCTTGTATATGGAATAATTACATTAACTACTGCTAGATTTTAACAGCAATATTAATAATACATAATTATTGTAGATTTAACAATTTCAGTTAGATTAATAATATATTACCAAATGTACAATTAAATTATGTAATACTACTAAATTAATTAGTGGAGATAAGTGCATATTACTTAATGTACTGAAATTAATGTATACATTTTAACTTATTAAAAATATTACTTTATTAATCTGATACACGGATTATATAATGATTAATTTATTATTTACAAACTTAACCAAACTGAATTTATAATTTAATACAATGAATAATTTCAGCATAATCAAACTAAGAAATTATGAATGATTTTAAGACGTACAAAGATGAAAATACTGTATTAACTAATGTATAGTTTGTGCAACAAATTGTTTCAATTATTGCTTTATTGTTGATAAAAATAATAATAAAATATTATTTTTAGTTTATTATTGTTGATAAAAATAATTATAAAATATTATTTTTAGTTTAGTAACAAATTACACAAAACCTTTTCTATTAGCTGTTATGATGTTTAGTTTCAAATAAAGTAGCGTCCACAACTTACATAATAAATTAAAGAAATTATTACTACATTACTTGCTTAATTATGTAATTAATTAACGTAAATATGTAACATGACTCACTGGAATAAAACAAGTTATTTTAGTAGTAAAAATATATTAAATTGGTTGTTTTTAAATAAATTTCTCTTTGTTATTTGGAGCATACAAATTGTGTAGCAATTACAAATCCTAATAAAAGACCTTTCACAGACGTGACTGTAATATGACTCGAAACTGATTTTATTATACGCTTTTTTTCTGGGCAATAATGGCCAATTACATCGAAAGCATCGGCTGCGACGAAGTATGAGAATAAGTAGGGTAAAGAAAAGAAAACGTGCTACGTCTCTCTACAAAGGCCATATATTCCTTGCAAAAAGGAGCATGGCAATGGAAAAATCTTTGTATACAGATTTTCCTGTGTACTGGGGTGAGTATATGTTTATGTGGGTGTGAGTGTGCAAATGTAAACAAGACACTTAATTCAGCCAGGGGGTGGCTATCATTCGCGAAGCCTTTCTGGTTTTCAAAGAAAATGGGCGTAGAGTGAAAGGAAGACCTCGAGGAAAATAAATTGTGTACTTTTGGCATTCCTTGGCGAACGGAAGCTGTGGGCGGTTTTGCCGCCGTCGACTACGACGACGTTCTCTACTACCAAAATTTCTCAATCCCTATGAAACCTCGAATCTACCGATTCGCCACATTATCCACCACCGAACATTGTATTAATTAGCAAGTACATAGTTCTAAATCTTCCTATACTAGAATCTTAATTAAACATTTAAATTTTCGGTTGTAGAAGACGTTGCTCTCAAATATGTATATTGTAAAAAAATAAAAATTAGTAACGTTTCATGAAAAACAAACGTGTATTTGCGGTATACTTGATATTTAAAAAAAAAATAGACCAAATTTCTTCTATACACAAAGAATCATACAAAATAAACTGCATTAGACAGTCGTGAATGTGTACAAAAAATGTTACATAATATGTCAACATATTTTATATTTTATATAATATACAGGGTGGCCTTATTGAACTGCAACCAACTTAAACCTATTTCGTTTCCATATTTCGCTGATTTTATAGTTTACAAACCTACGGAAGGATTTGCATCTCAGATTTTTGGAAAAAAAAGTTATCCGTGATGGAATTCAAACGTGGAAATTGAACGGAAAACTAAAAGAGGCTATTGTTAGAGCCCTTGAACACCTCAATGTGAATAAATATTTTGTGTCTCGAACCATAACATGTTATAACGAAGCTAGTATTACAAAATCCTATTTTTGTGGTCGAAAAAAAACTACATCTGTTGCAGAAGAGTTCGGAAAGTTAAGGCTCAAATTGAATGAAATTCGCCACGCAGTGGAAGACAAATGGCTACTCAGCTGAACATATTGAAAATAACCATGCAACGAATAATCAAAAACGAACTAAAAATGAATTCTTACATGTTCTAAAAAGGACAAGATCTCACGGATTAGAAAAATTTTCCAATTGATAAATTCGTAAACAAACAAAATGATCGAATTTACTTTGAAGAGATGTCAAACGAAAATTTAGACATTCGAATGACCACAAGTAGTCAAGCACCATCGTTTGTGGCAGTCACGGCTTCCCAAGACGGTTAATGCGAATGTCTAACACGAAAAAGTTTTGTAGTAACAGTTGAATTAGTTATTAAACTATATTTTCGTTAATTTATTATACGAAGCGCATAAAGACTTCAGTCTATAGAGTTTTGGGTCAAATTAATATGAAGAAATAAAAATATACGAAATTTATATATATCTAACTTCTTTGTTGATATACTGTTAATTGTGTTAAATTTTGTACTTACTTTGAAAATAAAACTCGATCAACGGTGTTTCCTGAGAGCGTTGAAAAAAATATAACTGTGAGCTAAAGCTTATATTTAGGTGGGCTAATTATGTGCAAATACCAGGCGATTGTATTTCCAGCATCTTTCGCCACCTAAACCACCGTCGAGGCTCGGTAACGAGGAAAACTGAACAAAAGCGGAGAGTTTGCGTTTCCCCCGCGATTGTTATACAACTTTCCATTTGCGGAGTGAAAAACCAACACTCGAAGCACGGAATTTTCATTTTGTGTAATTAGAACGAAATGAGGTAAGGACGGGCGCATGCACGTCTACTGCAATTATTAACTGGGTCGCGCGCAATTCATCCACTTCATTTTTCTTTGTCTCCACCACTTATCCCGTGATATATAGTATAGTAAAGTGGTGTTATACTAAATCCAAACCGATCATTGAAATAACTAACCACCACCAGACACAAATATTGAACATTTCTGTAATCAATATTTATTACAATCTTTAAATTAAATGAAGGATAAATAAAAACTAATCCAGTTACTTTAAAAAAATGCAAAAATGCGTCTCCCGGCTTCAATTCCACTTTCGCTAGGTGGCTATGGTATTCATTTTACTAGCAAAAAATTGCGATCAAATATGCGGTTTCTAGACTTTGCTCCAAAAAGGTTGCCTGGGGTAGATATAAACAATTGCTTCTTTATATTAAAAAAAAATCTGTACCTCTTTCAAATTATTATTGGAACAAAATATATAATATAACAACAAGTTTTGTTTAAAGTTCAATAAAAATAAACGGAAATTGAGCAAAACAAAAAATATAATATGTAATTATTTTTTTACTTACGTTAATAGATCAATTATTGATTTAAAAACTGCTAAATATGATAATGAAATAATTTGGTTCATAAAGTAATTTGAAAAACAAGAAATACAAAATAATGGTTTTAAAAGACATACTTTTTACGTACAAACTGGCAATTATGAATTTTTTTCAAATATATTAGTTTCATGTTTAATATTTAAATTCACATATTCCGAACAATTTAAGCACATTATAATTGAAATCAAATGGAAAAATTCTTCAAAAATCTCCGATCCTGACATAAGTACAATCATGTAGGAAGGAAGTGCTTCATAATCCAATTACTTGTGCAAATCAGAGCTTAATTGAACAATGTGTATTACGCGGCATGTATTAATTGTAATAAGTTGTAAATGTGAATTATAATTAGAAGAGGTTTATGTAAACTAGAGAGAGATGAGAGACTGAACGAGGGAGAGATAATACAGCAGACTATATTGAGTAGAACGCCTATGTCGAGGAGGGAATTAATTTGGCTAATGAAGCCTTTTCGAAATGCATATTTATGTATTTGCTACAACGTTTAAGCGCATCCTTCATTATATTATCTCATCACAACATCACAACATTAATTACGTTCGAGGTTTTCAAAACAAGCTCACTGGGGAATTCAAGGCATGCATTATTTACAAAAAAAAAAGAGAATAAAACGTTTACCATGTTTTGTTTAACATTAATTTGTTCCGATTTTTTTTTGAGAAATTCCTTGAAGAATTTAATAAATTTAGAATTTATTAACATGCATTATTAAAATTCTTCATTGAATACTTTTGAAACAACAAGTTGCAATGATTTATTATTCATGGGACTTGAACACATGTATTTTAAAATTATGTAACCAAATATAATAAACATATAATGAAACATTTCTAATTGTAGTAGTAAGACCATAGTTTTGTACATTATAATTACTTGAGTAACAATCAATTGTTATAATAATAATAATGATTGTGTACACTGAGTACGCAATACTTGACAAGTAAGTGTTTGAAAATATAAATATAAATGAAAAAACAGTTTTACATTACGTTTTGGTTCTATTCTATTGAATAATAATAATTGGCTTTTAGTTATCTATTCATTCAAATGTATGTTGAAAGCTCTAAAACATCACGTCCCAGACTAGAGAAAAATTATCCTTACATCATGTATGTCAATTATATTTAATGAATAAAGTCAAATTATTCAACAGCCTTATTATTAATCTTGTTTACGATACAGAAGAAAACTTGATTATTATATAAAAGTAGTAGTAAAATAATTGTAAAAACTGTAGAAATTCGTATTTTTCTAGAAATATTTTAGATTATTCAACTTATTTACATCAATTCAACCACATGATTTTCCATAATTCTATAATTACCTAAAAAATAATAATAAAAAATATAAATATCAAAACATAAAAAGTATGCATTAAATATAATTTACAATTATTTTCTTTAAGGAATTGTGAGAAACTTTTTATAGACCAAAAATAAACAGAGAAATTATATCCAAATCATTAATTAAAATTTGTTACAGCTGTATTTGCTAAGAAAACAATCTAATTAAATAGATTAAAACGGAATTATATCAAGAAATTCTTGGACTATAAAATACTATGTGAATTATTGGAGATACTAAATGTATAAATTTCTAAAAAGATAATTATGTCGAAATAGTACATACATTATTCAATTGGTGGACAGCTTAAATACACTACAAAAATTTCAATAAATGGAGATATCTTGTGATTTGTGTATGTATCCTATGTAAATTTATATGCATCACATCAAGAAAACCTTCATTTAATTCAAGAATTGTTTAAGATGTCATGAAAATTAAATAATATTAAGTCATCATCATCTAAATCATTTTGTAGTAAATTTATAAAACTTATTTAGATAAGAATGATGGAAAGATTTGAAAGATCTTAAATTATCATATATACAAGATGTTTTCTATAACTTTCAAATTTTTCTATACTTTAGCAATTCAATAAAATTGTCCATACTAGATCTATTAATAACTATACAATAGTTTTTCACTTCATATAGAAGTTATAAATTTGCATACTAAAAAGGATCATTCTGTAATGCTGACTGTCAATTAGCGGCGGGCGACTGAGATGTACTCATTTAATTTTACATAATGCAATCGCGAAATTAATAAGCGGACGGAGAATGCGGCGAAATTGCCGACCCAATGATCCCAATATACCCCATGCTGACTAGTGCAAGAAAATTGCCCTTTTTCCACCCCCTCGTTCACGTATTTCACCAGAATATCGCGAATTTAATTAAAGAAAAGGGCGTTGACGCAAATCCGGCCGACAATATTAAATTCATGCAAAGAAAAGGAGGGAGACTTGTACTTAAAAAGAAAAAAAAAAGACGAAAAAGAGGAAAGAAACCTGTATAGCAAGTAAATGAAGAAAGCACAGGAAGGGGTGGAATGAACGAAAGGAATGCGTTTCTTTTTTCTACTTTAAACGCGAAAAAATAAACGTTTACGGAACGGCGATGTTAATTACAAAACACTGATTGTAATCACAGAAAAAAATAATTACGCACCAATAGTCGCTTGTTTTTATACATATTTTTCGTTGTTGTTTTCTTGTATTTTTTTGACTCTGATAGACTCCGCTCGACCCAATTTACTCTTAATTTTTTTGCGTTTCACAGTTCCATTTGTGTCGTAATTAAAAACTGTTTCATGCATTCCACGCTTTTTTTATTTGTTCCATGCTTGTTATTGTGGGGTGTGCGATGTATTTTTTTGCTCAACTCCGCGCGAACAATTTATTAAGAGAGCTGCGATCAAAGTGCAATTGAAAACAACAACAAAAAATACGTGCACAAGCAGAGGTTTTTGTCGTGTTTAATGAATCCGTTAAAATACAGCGTTTTACATAATTTGTCTTTGTTACTTCATAAAAACGTATTGAAATTTTAAAATATAATTATTGCAGTTTATGAACTAACTTTTTTATTTTATAATAATATTTAATTTGTTGCAACAGTAAAAACAAAATTAATCATTTTCATTGACAACATTACTGATAATGAATTATTTTGCTGCAAATTATGTTTTATTATTTAGTTTGTTAATTGGATTTTAACTTTTTATGAAAATTGATTAGGTTGCGCAATAATAAATATTCTGCACATAGTTTCTTTGTAAATTAACACAAATAATTGCTACAATATCAATAGTTGACATCTTTTCTTTGATATAAAATTAACACATTTTCTTTTTTCTGAGAAAAATATGTAACATATTTTAACTACCGAGACTGGTCAATTTAACATTCAATACCAAAGAAACAGATTGAGCTTCCTTGTAATCTATCTAATAAAGAAGCTCAAGTATGTATATTATTGAAAACAAAGATAAATTACAAAGTTTCTATTACAACTTGTAGTAAAGTCATATAACTTGCGATGAGGCCTTAACGTTATAAGAGTTAGTTAATGTTTCCTTTGCATTAGAAGTTATAAATGCTATGTTGAAGATAGTAATGTAAACCAATAATGTGAGGACAGTAAAAGTCAATGTTTCTGATGCAAACATTGAACATTTTATTAAAACGTTAATATTACTGTTATAGTACAGAACAAAAAAAATATTTTGAAAAACGTAATTGTACGTAATACGTATAACGTAATACGTAACAACGCATCGCAAATACTACTGATCCGTTATTTTCGAATAAATAAGTTAGGTTTTCAACCCGGAAATGCATCGGTTCATAATATCAGGAGGAAGTATCAAACCCGATATGATTTGCTAATGTTGCGGAGAATATAAAACCTAAAAAAATAAGTTTGTATCATTTTGACCCATCATGGCAGGATTAAGTATTTATGCAATGTACAGTACCTGTTAGAGTATTTTACATATCAACCATGGAAAGCATTAAGTAATTCATAAAATATATAATAAATAATAGTTTACAACAGTGATTCTCAACTTGGGGTCGCAGAAAATTTAATGATAGACGAGACGGTATGATTTGTACGTCCTTTAATTTTTTTAATTACAAAAGAGAGTCGCGGGCCAAAAAGTTTGAGAAATACTGATTTACAAGATTTATAAGTATGCTACAACTTAATATTATATACTTAATGTATAAAAATAATGATTATATATGCACAAGTATACAAGACCAAAATTTATATTAGGGAAAGTAAAGAAAAAAAAAACAAGGTTTATATGTTAAGTAACTGCTGTAAACATGGTTCTTGTTTAAACGACCACCCTTTGGGTAGGTCTAGTAATTTTAGGAACCAACATCCTAATTGGACGAAAACGTTATTAAGGAAGCTATAAGTGCTTGCTCCTCTCAAGATGCTTCTTTTCCCCAAATTACCAACGACGACACCGAAATTGGGTCAACCCAAAAATGTGCCATACATCACGTTTATCTACGATACACCCTCAACCTAAGTACATCCAACAGAAATAATTAGTTTTTGGATGTGTTCCATTCATTATTTTGAAAATATTCAATTACATAATAAAATGTATAATTAAAACATAAATTATTATATAAAATAAATTACAATTTATAAAATATATTGTTATTCGACCATTAAGTAAATTTATAATAAACTTTAAATCAAGAAATGTATCTTATATGTTTTATAATTAATTTCAATATTAAATAAATAGTTTACATGTAATATGTTTCTATATAAAGTATATGTTTTTGTGTAATAATACAATACAAAAATATTCAGTTTTTATTCATGCAAATCTTTACAACACCTTTAGAAATGTATGTTATTTTCCTAAAAATATACAGAAATAAGTTGAACATTTTACAGAGTTATTGAAATATCGTGATAAAATATCGTTACTTGTTGATATTGAAAGAAAATATAATGGATAAATTTATAGAAACTGAAATAATTATTTCAGTTTATTAATCCTAAAACTACTGTTCTGAAATCTGAATGTAAAAGCATCGAAGATAGATGTTATAATAGTTGAAGTCTTGAAACTATTGATTGTTAGACATTAGTCGAATATACATCGATTACTATATATTACAAATACATCGATTACTATACTTCCATTACAAACATGGAAAGTTTTATTTCAAGCTTCTATTTCTGCAAATTTAAGTGTTAAATTCATTTAAATTATACTGATTTTAAACTGAATTAATAAAAAAAGTATAAGTTATTAATTAGGTATGAATATAAGAGAACTATTTCTGTACGATTAACGTAATTCACAAAGTTTTAAATATGAAATGAGTTATGCGCTATAATATATATCTGGCTATTGCTTGTTTCGCGGAAAATGCTTTCAAAGTTGACTTAATGAAGTTCAGTTGGTAAATAGTGTAGTGTAGCTGGCGCGGATTTGCGTATAATATTAAGCGCATTTGCCATAACACATTGTAGCATAGATCTCCGGTCGTTATGAGAGTTTATGCAAACTATTAACGGAACTAACAGAAACCGACTCGAAAACGCAAATATGTGATTTAGCAACAGCGTAATTACTATTAAATATGAGTTAATTAGATTAATTAAGAGACTAATTTGTTTACATACTGTTATGAATTTCCTATATTTGTATATCTTTAATGTAAATCTGAAATAATCAAATTAAAACTTTATAGAATTTTTAGAATATTTCAAATTATTTTGTTGAATTTAATTATAAAGTAATGAAAATACGATTATTAAAATAAAAAAAATAATTTAAAATCAACGAAAAGTTAAATAACTATTGTCGATTATATTGTCAAATGTCAATATTATTCTAGTAATTTGTTCCTTGATTTGTCTAAATTTAAATTTATTTTATAAAAAAATAAAATGTATATTGTAATGTATAATGAGCTATACTTTTGTAAATTTCAAATATTATTATAATATATACCTTTTTAGGTAGTTGTACTATGATTATATTAATAAATTTTATTTTACTTTTTCGAAAACAATACAGCAATACAAAGCATAGTGCAGCTTCAAATAGTCCGGATTCATTATTGTCAAAAATTTGACTAAATTTTGATTGAGCAAAATAAAAATAAATTCTAAAAAATATTACATATTTTTGACAGATAATTGATCTAGTTTTCTTCCTTTACTCTTTCTTCCTCGTCTCTTTTTGTTCGGTTTATTTTGTTATATTGATAAATGGTATGTATTTAATAAACCGATTAGCCCAGTTTCAAATAGTCCGGAAAATTGGCGGAACCGATTAACCGCACTATGCGAGGTATTTCTGTAACGATATTAAAACTGTTGCTGTAATAATAAAGTTTAGTTATTTTTATAAAAAAATACAAAATTTTTCTGTGTTTAGCATTCAAATATTTGGATTTCAATCATAAAATATGAAATTTTTTTATCTTCTGAAAATTAAAATTATTCTTTGAATTAAAAATAGTCATTTAAAAATATTTTCTATTTGCAAATTTTAGAAAGAAAATGATATAATTCGTATCACCAATGTATCGAAAGCGCATGATCTTGGTTCTCTCCACCACGTGTGGAGCGTCGCGACGCTTCAGCTACCAGTTAGCGACGAGACGTCGCGACGTCCGGACGTCATACGCATCGTCACCTTTCCGTCAAAAAACGGCGCACGTGCGTCCCTCAAACAATAAGAACAATTAATAAAAAATAATCTAATCAACTCATATTCAATTACATCCTATTCGGTGTTTTTGTGTGGAGCAACTGTCCATCGAATTCCAATTCAGACGAGTTGAGGTGAGAGAAATTCCATATCAAAATAAAAAATTCCATGCATGTCGCGAACCAAATTAAAACCATCCACAAATTTTCCAATTGTTCATCGCCCCCCTTACATAAATTCTTCGTGTTTTTACAGAGGGTTAATTTCTGTTTTCGAAGCGATCCAAAATAAAAATGTTTACAAACAATTAAAAGAGAATGAAATTTATGTGGGAAACTCTCATAATTAAATACGTATTTTTTCATTCACGTTCCGTTTGTTTTATTTTTTTTTTGTCTCTTATTATATTTATTTCAGAATGTGTGTGTATTGTGTGTGCGTCGGTGGAAAAAATAAAATATGTTAAATTAAATTTACGAGCGTGCTTCTGGTTTTGCGAGAATTTATTCATTTGTGTTTTGTTGTATTTTTTTTGTCAGACAAATAAATTAAATATGTTTTGTTTCTCTTTAAATGCGAACGCGTATAAATAAAATTCGTCAATGGGGCATATTATTTGCTTTCAAACCTCTTGGACAAAGGTTTATTAAATTGTAAAATAATTAATAAATGGATATATCCATTTTTAATTTGGTTTTTGTTCATTTTCTACATGTCTCTTATGTTTTAAAATATAAAAATAATTGTAAATTTGCAATACAAAAATATTTCTTCTACTCGATAAAGTTTTCCTAAACAAAGATTTATTATTTTTTTCGACTTACGTGTATCTTTATTAGATATTTTTAAAGAATAAAAATGATGTTATTGAAGAAATGTACATTTTATAATAAATTAGTGTTAATATAAATATGAATTGAATGTTAAAAATCTATTGAATCTACTGAAAATGAATGAAAAAAAAAATTTTTTTGTGGAATTTCTTCAAAATTTTAGTTTGTGATATATATGAAGAACTCATTTTATGATGATTAATTATAGCAAATATGTGTAGTACCTAAAAAATATATTTTCTATGTTAATTCTTACTGATTACTATCAATTATAAAACAATTAATATTATGGACTGTACAAAATTGGTATAACTTAGTTCTAATTTGTCCAACAATGTTCAAACTATGAGAATTGAAGCTGAGGATATAACAAATACTAAACATTGATTTTATTGTTAATTTATTACTATTTTTTATATAATACTTTTCTTCCAAGAAGATAAAAAGGCTTTATGATATAAAATATAAATTGCTTCATTTTAATAAAAAATAATATGGATTTATAGAATTTGTATTAAATTCATAATATTAGCATGTATAACTATATTACTTAATAAAATTTAACCTACAAAAGAGTTTTTTTTACATTAAAAAGAATTTTTACATCAACTAAACTAAAGAGTATTTAATTCAATAAACATTTAGTACATACATATGTTATTTAATATTTTATAACAGAAATGAGAATTGTTTATTTAAATGTTAAAACAAATACATAAATTCTTATCTTTACATTTGTTTTATTTTATTTTTACAAAAATAGAGAGATTTAATTCTTTAAAAAGCAATTAATTTTGAAAGTAGTTTATATTTTTTTATTACAACAACTTTTATTTCTAAATAAATTTTAAAGACACGTGTAATTATTTAATGATAAATTATTAAAATCACATTTTATTTATTTTTTCTATTTTGAATTATATTTAATATAGTTCAAAATCTCGGTAGATTGACATAAAAAATAGATATATTTTTACAAATGAAGACTTGTATTAATTTTGTTAATACACAATTATTTAATATAATTTTATAGTTACATCAAGTACTTTATTTACAGAGAAACTAGGTTCTTAAAATCTGTTCGGATACAGAGGAATATTTTGAATTACATTGTTCTTAAGAAATTGAACTGTTTGGAAACCGAAATGTCGATATTTCATGAATTGTGTAATATTTTAATTATGAAAAAAGTTCTTTTTTATCTATTTTGTAAATAGAAAATGATATATATAGCTATATGTTATAAAAAATGTGTCAACTTAAATTTGTATTATATAAATCATTCAGATTCAATCTTTTTTTGTCTATGCTAAACCTGGGTAGCAATTTATTAAATGAGGGACAAAATAATAACGCGTTAAACTTAATGAAAAACTGCCGTCAGAATACGTTATACATGTATATATCTCGTTCATCGTATAGCAGTTTCCCCTTTGTGAAATCTTTTTAAAAACCGATTAAATTACACTTCGGATGATGAATTTTCATAAATCTTCAGCGGAGAGCCTCCCTCACCTCGAGAAACTTCTGCAACATAAATGATATAGCTCATAAAACTTGTATTATAAATTCCCACCTTTTGCATGCTATTACCTAAACTTCGCAACATTTCTTCCAAGCACACCGACCTTATATAATACTTTTATATGCCTTTTCCTCTCGAATCTGCACGTATAAACTAATTATTGCTGCACTAAAAATTGACCTGAAATCCGAGATGACAAGGAGCGAACAAAGGCTAATTTAAAAAAAAAAATCGAGAAAAAGGAAAATTGGAAATAAGAAGGAGACTCGATTCAGGAAAAGATCGCTTAATTAATTCAACATTATGTGAGATAAAAATTAAATTAAAGCTCGGATTAAGTGGACGAGAACATTGCGGAAACCAATTTCCGATAAGATCCTTCTGGAAGTGACGCGAGGCTCCATTTCTGCTGCTTTATTTCTGCTTGGTTGGATGGAGGAAGAGCGAAAAGGAAAGGAAAAAATACTAAATATTAGCGATGGGTGGGGTGGAAGAGTGATATCGAAAATCAAATCGTAAATATTTAAGATCCCCTAAAAGCGTTTCGCGAGTTTTGCTCTCCTTTTGCCATCTATTATTCATCTTCAGCGCCCCTCCGAAAAAAACAAGCAGCTCTTTGCTCCTATATTTATGTTTTTAATGGTAACATTTATTTTATTACGAGAAGCCGCTGTAAAAATGCAAATCGCACTATTAACTCCAGACAAAGATTTTTTTAAACGCAATTTTTTCCTCATTTTTGCCGAGCTGTTAACGATTGTCCTGTGCCAGGAAATTTGGCCTCCGCTCGAAGCGCTCTATGCTTTTATTTTATAATTATTCTTTCCATAACTGGAACTGCCTTATCTCCATATAGAGCTTAACTTCATCTTCGTTTACATGCAAATGCTTTTCATGATTTACAATCACAACNNTGTCTTGTCTCTTGAGATCAATAAATACCTCTAATTTTACTAAATACCATAACTTACATAGTTTTTTTTTAATATAAATATATCCAAAGCTGTATGAAGTAGAGAAAAATCGAATATTAATAAAGAAATTCATGAGCCATGGTTTCGATATTTTTTAGGACAAAATATACTTAATATAATAATTATAATATTTCTTACAGTAATCAAAACAAATATATATCAATATGAATATATATATTTTATTTAAAATATTTGACCTATAATTAAAAATGTACATCATTTCTGGTAAAGAATTGGAATTTAACTCATTTTTAATAACAAAAATACAGATTCTTTAGTGAATATTTGTAGAACGTGGGTAAATTGTTTAGGCAACTGGAATAAAAATTATTATTTAATAAAAAAATATAAAAATGTAATGCGTTTTTCAAAAACATGACTATTTATGATAATGACATGATAGCAAAGTCTGTAAATGTGGCAAAAATATTGAAGAAATTTAAAGTTTAAAAAATATTTTTTTGTACATAAATAATTGTTTCTTTTTCCTTCTATACAGTCAAATATCTTATTGTTGTATTTATTTTTATGCGGTTTTACAGTTTTCGAATAGTCCAATTTCAAATAATGCGGAACCGATTACCCACACAATGCGGGGTAGTCCTGTATATGATAATTTTCATGTTATATGATGACAATGAAATAATAAGAAAACCATTTTTTTTGTCTTGTCTTGTCTCTTGAGATCAATAAATACCTCTAA